>NC_067220.1:34190895-34490895 GCF_019924925.1 Ctenopharyngodon idella
AACATTCACAAGTTTTTTGATTGCAGTCCAGAACCTGTATGAGTAATCTGTCAAGTTTGAGATTGCATTATTTCTTCAACTTATTGCAGAACTGTAAGGTTGGATTCAAGACTGAAATTGTGAATAAATTCGAAACCACACTGTTGGATTTGTGCCACAATTTTGACTTGTATTTAGTCTCTGACAGAGTCAGAGTTCTGGCTGTGTCAGATATTTTTGGCCTCATTGGACTTTTCCCAAATTCTCTTGGAGTTAAATACAGTCAGACAAACAACATTCATAAAACAAAAAGTAAGTATCACACAGTGTGCAAGTGATGCTTGCTTAGTGAGTCCCTTGTTTGTCACAGCAAAGGCACTAAGCTTTATCTCTCTCTCTCTCTCTCTCTCTCTCTCTCTCTGTTTACAGGTATCATATCATCGTGGCAATGCTGGTGTATGTTCTGCCTCTGGTGGTCATGGGCATTAACTACACTATTGTGGGGTTGACACTTTGGGGAGGAGAGATTCCTGGTGACTCATCAGACAACTATCAGGGTCAACTGCGAGCCAAAAGAAAGGTAATCAGTTCATGTTTTTAGGGGGTCACTCAGTTTGATTCTAGAGAAGAAGTACAAATGCAGAGAAGTAAAAGAGAATGGAGAGATGTTATAAAAAGCGATCCTCCAAGATCTGGTGGTCGCCAAGGTTTGGGCAGTGAAATTCAAATACTAAATTCAGGTTCCTAGATGTAGATTGATGGAGTGGCTGGAACACACACAAACATCAGAGTAAACACACCACACACTCACATTTAATGGGTCATTAAATGTGGGATCAACAAGATACTAGAGAATGAAGTTCTCTAAAGAAAATGGAAAGGGTTGGATAGTTCAGCAGGTCATTTAGATCACATGTAGGAGGAAGTCGATGAAAGAGTGGGATTAAAAAAAGATTCTGACAGTGATCAACCCAGACAGAGCTGTATTTTACTTAGGGTTTTTACACACAAATACTGCTGGCCATGGTAAAAGAGAAATGGGCTACATGTCTGTCAAACTAATTAAATGTCAACATTTGTTTCTGCTGTGGACATTATAGCAGCATTTGGCAGCACACAAATCTGGCATGTCACTCCGGCCTGTACTGTGTTTATTTATTTATTCTGTGGAACGCAAAAAAAAAAAAAAAAAAATATTTTGAAGAATGTAGTTAACCCATTGAGTTAAAATGCATGGAGAAAAAGCCTTTCTCAGAAATACCTTTTATGTTCCCCAGAAGAAAAAGTCATACAGGTAGAAAGTTATAATGTGTTTTTAGAAGTGACATTAAAAACAGAAGAAGAAAACTGAACCCTCAAAGAAGAATCAATGGACAGATATGCATGCTGTATTTAAAGCATTAAACCGGCGCATCTCATTTGTCTGTAGTGCTCATTAATCAAAGTGATAACATAACCAACACATTCTGCATTTGTTCGTACAGCCCAAGTTCAGATATTTTCAGGACGAGGAAAGGCAGACTTTTCTGACTGAAGAATACTTTAAGGAAGAATATTTGTCTTTTGCCTTTGTCTATTTATGCAAAATGAGTTGTTTTTCATGTTAACATTTCAAATGAAAGGTTCAGCTTGAGGCATTTGCACAGAAAAGCACTTAACAAATTACCATGGTTGATCTATAGCACTCTTTGACGTAGATAATGTTAAACTGATCACGAAAAGTAATCAAAAGCTTCTCATTAGGAAAAAAAAATGGTTTTAGACTAGAAAAAATATTGGGGGCTTTAAACTCAAAAGCCTAGCTCTGCATCCAATTTCCTACTCTTTCACAGTGTGTACTGAAATCAGTGAAAAACAAATTGTTTCTGTAGTTTTACTAGCAGGCTTCCCGTTCACTGATGTGGGAAGCAGCTCTGATCGGCTTTGGTTGGTAACTTAGCTGTCGTCATGACAATCAGAGCTCTATTTTTGTTTTCTGTTGAATTTGCATGAGAATCAACAATCAACTTTAGAGTGTGTGATACATTGTGTCTCTGGGTTGTGAGTCTTATGTTAAAACATTAGTGCCACCTCGATGTGCTCCTCTGTGTACCATGAACGAGAATCCTAGTAAAAAAACTTAGTTAATTAAAGCCAGATGGGCCATTAAGTGAGAATGATGTGACTTACCCAATTGATAAGCTATTTAAGATGTATTAAAATGAAGTGAAAGTGTGAAAAATATTGCAGCTCAACAGAGAACATGCATTTGGGCAGAATCTGGCCTTGCAACCCATTGTAAGGATTTTGACGAGGCTCACTCAGTCTTTGGAATACAGTCGTTCACTGGTTCAATAGGCATTTTATGTATTCTGCATTCCAATCAATAGCATTCAGAGCTCAGTCTGCTGGTTATATGTTTCATTAACGGCTGCTGCGACTGTGCTGGCTTTCCATTTCGATCAACTGCATCTTGCTTGCTCCTTACGGCTGCCCCCTCATCATGTTCCTTCTCTCCATTAGTGGCTGGCATGCTGAATATGTGTATTTGGAGCCAGTTAGATCTTGTGGGTTTCATATGCCCTCAATTTATATGATGTATAAAGGTGATTATGGGAAGCCAGAAGCATGAACATCTTTTTCAGCCTTTAGAAGACCCTCAGTTAAGCCTGGGGACATTTTTATTTTCATTGTCAGTTCAGATGAAACTCTTTGAGAAGCTGGTGGGTGACAAACACTTATCTGTTTGAGGGCTTTGTGTACCATTGAAAAACCAGAAAAAGCAATCCAATAGAGACTTTTTTTTTTAAACATGAGTGAATGATGCGCATAATGGGCAGCCTTGGACTGGAGATGTTAAAAGAACATCTGTTTTATGTAGTATACATTCAGTTTGAAGTAGTGTGAGTGTTCTTCGAAATCTAATTGTAGCAAGCCTTCCCGGTAATGTTTCTAATCATGCATGTAAGATAATCTTACTAACGCTGTATGCTGTTTTTTGATGAAGCTTTGCCTGTTTCCCAAACCAGCTCAATTGCTCACTCTTAAGTAGAACTGATGTGGATAGCACACGTACGTCTCCAAGATGTCAAGGTGTAAAACATCTGTTGTGTACAAGCATCTGATAAACATCTTTTAAAAAGCAGTTTTACGTACATTCTAAATCATAAACATCTTTAAGACATTTTCTAAATGTCTATATAACATCTGACAGGAAATGTCTTAGAGATAAAATGTAGATGAGCAAACGCTTTAAACATACATACTCCCAGATGAAAAATCAAATACACGTGTCCGCAATGTTTGTGATATGTGCAGGGATTGTTATGGGAGCTGTCATGTCCAAAGGTTCTGCACTCTTGCCCCACTATGAAATGTGTGCTGAAATACTGTCAAACATGTAAATTGCATGTTAAGTAACAGTTAAGTAAGTTAAATAACATTATCGAATATTGTAAAGAAGTTATTCCAATTAATTCCAATATTTCTAACCTATATCACCTTTCTTAATCCAGAGCAGAACTCATTGTTACTAAATTAAGTTTTAAGTTCAGTACGGGAGGAGGCCTATATCTATCTATCTATCTATCTATATATATATATATATATATATATATATATATAGTTGCAAAAAAAAGTATGTGAACCACTTGCAGAATCTGTGGAAATGTTAATAATTTTAACAAAATAAGGGAGATAATACAAAATGCATGTTATTTTTTATTTAGTACTGTCCTGACTCCTGGGTAAGATATTTTACATAAAAGATGTTAACATATAATTCACAAGACGAAAAAAAATAGCTGAATTTATTAAAATATCCCCATTCATAAGTGTGTGAACCAATGATTCTTAATACTGTGTCATTACCTGGATGATCTATGACTGTTTTTTTTTTTTTTGGTTTTGTGATGGATGTTCATGAGTCCCTTGTTTGCTCTGAACAGTTAAACTGAGCTCTGTTCTTCGGAAAAAATCTCCAGGTCCTGCAGATTCGTCAGTTTTCTAGCATTTTTTGCATATTTGAACCCTTTACAGCAGTGACTGAATGATTTTGAGATCCGTCTTTTCACACTGAGGACAATTGAGGGACTCAAACACAACTATTAAAAAAGGTTCAAACATTCATTGATGCTCCAGAAAAAAACATGATGCATTAATAGATAGGGGAGTGAAAACTTTTTGAATTTGAAGATCAAGGTAAATTGTATTTAATTTGTCTTCCGGGAAACATGCAAGTATCTTCTGTTGCTTCTGAAGGGCAGTACTAAATGAGAAAAAATGATAATCAAGCAAAATAAGAAAAATTTGGACATCTTCATCCTGTTCAAAATTTTTCACCCCCCGACTCTTAATGCATCGTGTTTCCTTCTGGAGCATCAGTGAATGTTTGAACCTTTTTTAATAGTTGTGTTTGAGTCCCTCAGTTGTCCTCAGTGTGAAAAGATGGATCTCAAAATCATTCAGTCACTGTTGTAAAGGGTTCAAATATGCAAAAGATGGTGGAAAACTGAAAATTTTTTGGGACCTGGAGATTTTTTCTGAAGAACAGAGCTCAGTTTAACTGTTCAGAACAAACAAGAGACTCATAAACAACCATCACAAAACAACAAACAGTTGTAGATCATCCAGGTAATGACACACAGTATTAAGAATCAATCGTTCACAAACTTTTGAACTGGGTCATTTTAATAAATTCAGCTATTTTTTTGTCTTATGGATTATATGTAAAAATCTTTTATGTAAAATATCTTACTCAGGACAGTACTAAATAAAAAATAACACGCATTTTGTATGATCTCTCTTATTTTGTTAAAATTTTGAACATTTTCACAGATTCTGCAAGTGGTTCACATACTTTTTCTTGCAACTGTATATATGTATGTATGTATGTATGTATGTATATATATGTGTGTGTGTGTGTGTGTGTGTGTGTGTGTGTGTGTGTGTGTGATGTGATCTGGGAAAACCCGTCGGATGCCGCAATGGAATGTTTTCAGTAAAGTCAAAAAATAGGTTGAATGTCATTTTTTTTGTCAAAATTGGGTTTTCATTAAATTATCATTCTATAACGTCTTGTCTATCATCTCTGAAAATATCTTGGCAAAATTCGCCTGTTAGGTGCAGAAAAAATAGCGATTTATACTGGCAAGGCTGTCTTTCTCTAACGTTACTGTTTAAGAACACACCCAGGTAAAAAAAAAAAAAAAAAAAAAAAACGGCCATAGCTTTCCCTCTCTTAACACTGCAAAGACAGTTCACCTATCAAAATAAACCACATAACATGTAGAATGAAGGTGTATTAATGCAAATTTCCCACCAGTCCTGAATAAACTACGGCACGCAAAGATTTTTTTCTAATACAACGTTATCGTGAGAAGGCGGAGCACAAGAGAACAATGCAGCTATAATGAACACACTATAGCTCTAATTATGTGTTTATTAGAGGTTGAATTCAAATCAAATACTGCCAAACTGCCCATACTACTTCTGAATAGAATGTCTACTTCATCAAATGTATGAAAATATGGAAATGTATGGTTCAGATCACTCAAATAAATGGAGGCGCCCTTAAATGGTCAGTAATGGAGCTTGGGTGTCATCTAGTGAAAAAGTTTGGTACTGCGCCCAAACAAAATCTCACTGAAAGCTCATTTTTGAAATATTTCAACCTAAAATTTGGAATGTTGACATTTTTGGCTTTTTTTGGCTTTTAATGTTGACATTTTTTTTGCAGTTCAAGAGTAAAACATATTGTAATATATATTATTATAAAATATAAACAATTATATTTGTACATTTTCATAAACTTAAACTTCTATAACTTTTTTTATTTCACTTTCCTAATTTATTTAACTTCTACAATAATCTGACAAGTGTCATCTTTAAAACAAGACCAACCTTAGGTCTATATTCCAAAGCGTTCTTGAATTACAAGTTTGGATAGTGCATTTTCATGTCTATGCGAAAAAAGGGGGTGACAGTTATTTAAACCTGTTTTTCTCAAAAATTCTGTTCCTGAAAATCAGAGCGATCAGCCGACTTCAGATAACCATAACTTTTGTAAAAACAGATTTGGAAAGGGCTCAAATCCAGCTTTCATATGGATGCTGGATAGACATACTAGACATACTGGATAAGAACATCCTGATCTATCAGATCCAACAAAAAAAAAACAAGTTCAAGATGCACTGAATCTGGTAAAATGCATTTAAAGGATTAGTTCACTTTAAAATGAAAATTATCCCATGATTTACTAACCCACAAGCCATCCTAGGTGAATATGACTTTCTTCTTTCAGATGAATACAATCAGAGTTATATTAATAATCACCCTGATGCTCCTAAGCTTTATAATGGCAGTGCATGGAAACCACCTGTTTGAAACTCAAAAAAGTGCATCCATCCATCATAAATGTACTCCACACGGCTCCAGGGGATTAATAAAGGTCTTCTGAAGTGAAGTGATTCATTTGTGTAAGATAAATATCCATATTTAACACGTTATAAAGTAAAACACACAGTTTTCTCACTCTCGCAGTTCAAAGCGGTTATGCTATGTCCTACGCCTTCCGTATTCAGCTTACGAAACAAGTGTAACTGACGCAACTTTTTTGAGTTTTAAACGGGTGGTTTCCGTGCACTGCCATTATAAAGCTTAGGACCAACTCTGATTGTATTCGTCTAAAAGAATAAAGTCATATAGGATGGCTTGAGGGTGAGTAAATCATGGGGTAATTTTCATTTTAAAGTGAACTAATCCTTTAATGTTTGCATATAGTCTGATAAAGAAAATAAAGTAGTTGCTATACTCAAGGAAATTTATTTTAGTATAAAATGTGATTTTTACATATGAGCCTGTTACTCGGTTAATTATATTTAGCAGACTGAATAGGTCCAGTAAATGACACTGTGTCACTCGAACCTGGGCAAGTGGAGTGCAGGCCGGTTAAAATTAACAAAGCTTATTAAAACATGTTATCATCTAATGTAATGGCAAATAGGCTTTCCAACTAATGTAAATCAATATTTACATAGTATAATAGTAATAAATATATCTCTCATGTGTCCCGCATTGTCCTGCAAACTCACATCTATGTCCTGCAACAACTCGTGAAACATAAACTTTGCCATTACAACTTCACACATTGTCACATTAGCTGAAAGCTTTAGGCAGCTGCACTTGACTTCACTTGTAGGATTTAGGCTTCATGGTTCAAATGCCTCACTGAAGCAGTCTGGCACATTTTATGTCTGCCTTCAGGATTACCGAGGCAATGCTTACTTTGGATTGCAAAAAATTGTTAATAACACTAATCTAAGCCTGAGGAAAGTGATCCTGTGAGTTTTGCTCTGATGATTATGGATTGGAAAGCTCAGTTGATGAGTTTACCTCCAGACTCTGATCGTCACAATGGCTGCCCTCACTCTGTTTTCAAGGCACGCTTTTCACTAATTCTTTGGAAGATGTTGTTTATGTGTGTTTGTGTATTTCAGGGTTGGGTCATGATCTGAAAGTTAATGCATGTAGTTTTTTTTTTTTTTTTTAAATAATAATATTAGAGTGTTTTTTAAAACTTAAACCTGGCAGGCAGACATGCAAATTGTGGAAAACGTCTCGATTACGTATGTAACCCTCGTTCCCTGAAGGAGGATGAATTGGGATCTCGCTTGAGAGACCAATCCACTTAGAGTGTAAACTAAACGAGCCAATGTACCTTGGCATGCGAGATTTGCATCTCATGCTCCGCCCCGCAGCGTGGGTATGAATAAGAAGCGAACGCATCGCATATTCAGGTTTTTGCTGAGGAGCCGAGTCGGAGACCCAGCTGCAAGGTGGTGGTACAGCAACTGTGGCGATGGGATGTAACATCTCCATTCCCTCCTTCAGGGAATGAGGGTTACATACGTAACCCCTACATACGTCAGTTGGTCACGTTCGGCGTTACGTTGGAACTGAACCAACAAATTCGGAACCCTACCAAAGCACCACTGTTGCACTCTGTGCAAGCCTCCTAATTCGCCCGCACTAATCAGGCGAAAGATGCGACAGGGCTTACGCAGAGAAGGTCGATCACTGCTGTTCCGCATGACCACACAGTGAGACTATTGGGTAACACTGGGAAAGCGTGCCCTTTCTATTGGAAAAGGAACGCTGTGGAAGCCACATTTTGCCCGTAGGGAGGTATTATGTAGAAGTTACACATACGGACTGGCAGATTAGGGCAGCGCAATTTATGGAAAGTCTGTGGGGCGGCTCCGGACTTGTTAGGGAGGAGACAACACCGACAGAGATGGTAGAGCAGACTCTGCCAAGGGAAAGACACAGTCTTGCTGATAGGGAAGCCGTACCGTGGAAGAATACACATATGGGATTGCCGCAAGGATCACAACATATGGACACCCAGCCTAGCATAGTTTCCACCAATGCATACGAGTGTTAGGCCTGGCGTCGGACGCTGCGCCACGTCTGCCTGCCGAGGGTGATGGAGGAACTCAACAGGGTTTACCAACCGGGGAATTCTACAGGAGCAAATAAGCGCATGTATCTGGTCCATAGAAGGGCAATGGCACAGCAAGCTAACACTAAGTGGGTTCCTCGTGCTCCTGGCCACTCGGGGCGAGTACATGGGAGGATTCCGGCTCTACAAGAAGGCTATAGAATCTAGCAAATGTGTTGGGTGTCGCCCAGCCCGCAGCTCTACATATATCTGTCAGCGAGGCGTCATGTGCCAGCGCCCAGGAAGAAGCAACGCTTCTAGTTGAGTGAGCTCTCAACCCGAGCGGACAGGGCACGCCTTGGGTTTGATACGCCAAGGCGATGACATCCACTATCCAGTGGGCCATCCTCTGCTTGGAGAGAGCCTTTCCCTTCTGCTGGCCTTTGTAACAGATGGGACAGAGCAAAGATAGGGCTGGGTCTGCCTCCTCCAGGGACAGCTCTTGCAGGTTCACCACTTGGTCGCTGAAGGGAGTGATGGGAACCTTGGGCACATATTCAGGCCGGGGTCTCAGGATAACGTAGGAGTTAGCTGGGCCGAATTCCAAGCATGCCTTGTCGACTGAAAAATGCTTGCAGGTCCCCTACCCTCTTGATGGAAGCCAATGCAAACAGGAGTACTGTCTTCATTGACAGTATTTTTAACCCAGCTGACTGCAGATATTCGAAGGAGGGTCTCTGAAGTGCCATGAGCACCAGAAACAAATTCCAAGAGGGTGCAGAGTGAGGGCGAAGAGGATTAAACCTTCTCGCCCCCCTAAGGAGCCTGATGATCAGGTTGTGCCTTCCAACAGACTTACCATCAAATGCGTCATGATGTGCGGCAATGGTGGCAACATGCATGTGGCGAGGGGGGCGTGGTTCAGCGGAGTCGGCAGCGGGAGAGAGAGTCAGGAGACGAACGGTGAGTGAGTGGGTTAAATGCAAATGACGAACACCTGTCTCTTGTTTCAGTAATTGGTGTGGAGAGAGTATATAACACCAGGAGAAACAGGAGTGGGGGAGAGAGAGACGGACTACTGACTGCTGCCCCGCTGGTGATCTACGAGTGAGAGACTTCTGAATGATTTTTGACCGCTTTGTGCCTGTCTGCACCCCTTTTGTTTTGAATTGTGAGAATTAGTGCAAATAAAAAGCAGTCAGTAGTCAAGCCGACCCTGTCCTCTTCCTTCCTGAATACTGAACTTTGCTACAATGCACTTTCAGGGTGAAGGGAGACGGCCTTCGCTCCAACCCTTCTTGCAGTAAGGAAAGCACAGCTCTGATCGGGCATCTCCGGGGGTCTTCTCGGCTCCACTTTAGGGCGTAAGTGCACCTCGTAGAGGGGGCTCTCATAAAGTGATGTTGTCTACCACTGACAGGGGTAGATCGCCTAAGTCCTCCTTCTGGGAACTAGGTCCGGTTGAGCCAATAGGGCGCAACTAGCAAGACCTGCTTCTCATCCTCCCTGACTTTGCACAGTGTCTGTGCAAGAAGGCTCACTAGGGGAAATTCATACTTCCGTAGGCCCCAGGGCCAGCTGTGTGCCAGTGCATCCGTGCCGAGAGTTTGTCCGTACAGACCAGAACATGCTTGCCTTGTAGCGGCACTTTGAGGTGGCCCAGCGCAAGACATAATGCTAGCAACTCGAGGGAGTTGATGTGCCAATGCAGTTAGGGACCCTTCCAAATACCCTGCATTCCCGTTGTACATGGCCCCCTAGCCGGTGACAGAGGCATCCGTGTAACCACAGCATGCCTGGACACTTGTTCTAGGGGAACTCCTACTTGTAGAAAAGAAGGGTCCAACCAAGGGCCAAAGGTTTGGCAACAGTAGGGTAACGGGAACCCGGTGTGCCACGCCCATCTCAGGACTCGGCCTTGAAGCCAGTGTTGAAGCGGCCTCAAATGAAGCAATCTGAACGGCGTTACGGCAGATGCCACATGCCCCAGGAGCCTTTGAAAAAGTTTCAGTTACATCCTGCACCTCTGTAAGGTTTAGCCACGGGGCACTTCTGGACCACCAAGGTGGACATCGTCTGGCTGAGGGCTTGCGCTGTGACTTTAAATTGAGGTCATTCACCGTGCGCAGTTCCTGCATCAATCCCAGCTCAGAACTACCCTCATGCATTATAAGTGCTTTGGACTCATAGACTTGCAGGGTGGCCATCGCATACAGGGCAGAGGGGGCCTGCTAGTGGCACTGCCGCCCCACCATTGAGGGTAGTGAGAGGAAAAAATTTTACACAGATTTTGGCACTTTTGGCGTTCCATATTGGCACCAATATGCTTCCATACTGCCAAAGTTTTACATGCACATCCATTAAAAAAAGCATGGGGTGGGGCAAGGCGGCACAAAGAGAAGGGATTAGTGTAGCCTGCTGTGTGTACCCACACTCAATGAAAGCGCAAACTCTTTCAGGCTGAATGAATAGCAAACTCATGAAAACAGATGTTTGAATGATCTTTAGAGATCGTGACCACCGCTGCAAGCACTGTCACACCAACACCAATCGAAGAGGCTTCTTTCTCGAAGAACAGTAGCTCGTAGAAGAGCACACTCTTAGTCAGGATTGCAGAATTGCTCAGATTTGCGATGCAAACGCCCGTCTCCGGGGGTACCTGCGGGGCGGAGCGTTATCTGCAAATCTCACATGCCAATGTACATTGGCTCATTTAGTTTACACTCTAAGTGGATTGGTCTCTTAAGCGAGATCCCAATTCATCGGTTCAGTTCCGACGTGTAACGTCGAACGTGACCAACTGAAAGGGAACCAGCATACTTTTCCAACAGTGTCTGGGTTGGAAAGTGTAATAGTCTAAAAACCAAATAACCAGATATTTGTCACAGTCATGTCTTGTTTAGTTTCATTATCTTATTCTGTATTGTTTCATTGTCTCTGTCTTTGACTAAGTTTTCATTTGTTACCATGCTTTCTAATTAGTTTTCACCTGTTCCTTGTTCTGTTGATTACCATCCTCTGTGTATTTAAGCCCTTAGTTCCCTCAGTTTATTGTTCACTGTCATATATGTATGTGTATTTTGGTCATTCTTGGTGTTTATTGAAAGGATTCTATCATTCATTCTGCATCATTCTTCGGATCTAAACTACACAGCCCTATGACAATATCCATGGTTAAAACAGTAATGTTCATGTAATGTTCAGTAATGTCATAGAGGTTTCACCTTTTTTAGTCACATATTTTAGGTGTGCAGGTGTAAGTTGAAATTTAGCTACACAGAGTAAATATTCTTATAAGCTCTGTAGGAAATTGGATATGTGAATACATTTAAAGAGAGAGCAAGTGTAACTGTTGTTGTATTTGTTTGTGCTCATTTGTTTACCATCTGACACTGTGAATCAAGTGAATTTGTAAAAGTGTATGTGAAAGCATTCAGCTGAAAACCTATTTAACATTTCTTGAGCATGCTGCGGATAATTATAATCAAAATTTTAGAGCGCAAAGCATCAATCCAGCTCTGCTGGAAGACAATGACTGCTGCCATAGTGTGTTAACTGCAATCACAAAAACCACACTTGTGAAGTTTTGCTTATCTCATCCAAAGCAGAGAGCCAAGTGCCTGAGCCACAGTACTATCACAATCCATTTCCATCCATATTAGCTTTGTGGCTCTTTCATTGGATATCGTCAAATACAAAAGCTTCTTTTGGAACGTAATTTTAACCATTTGCACATAAAGGAACCTAGTACATTCTAAGATAACTAACTCAGTAATTAAAATTGAAATTTTATTATTTAAATAATTTAATTTATACAATTTAAACATTTTTCTTCTTACAAATTAAACAGTTTTCTTTCTTTCTTTCTTTCTTTCTTCAATTGGTTGGAAAGGTTACCTTTTATAATACCTGGTTATTTATCTATGGAGAGGTAAATCGAATTTCTTTTGCCTTTTTCCAGAAACTACTTATTGAATTTAATTTGATGTTGAATCATTTGAAAATCCCTTCTGATTAGTCAATTTACTAAGCCTTTATGCTATTACTGTCTCTAAAAATCACCTAGGCTATCACACATGGAAAAAGTTTTTACATTCATCTGAGATATACACATTAGTAATTAAATTGATTAAAACAACAGTTTATCACCATTGTTACATTAATTTTAAATATGAGATATTTCACATTCTGCAGGCCGGTTGCAGCAAACAGCACATCACTGGCAAATAGTGCAAAGTGAGACACTCAAGCCAGATGCACGAATATTCTGCACAATCAGCCCCTGACAGGCTGTGATCCATTTTCTCCACAGGAGCTGTTTTCGGCAAGACTTCATTTTCTCAAAATAAGTATTCAAAATGACTCCAGCACTGTTTGCTGGAATGAATATATCAATGCACTATTATGGCCAGTGTCACAGCCTTTCTGTTATCTGTCATCTCATTCTACCCGGATCTGCTTTGCAAGTCTATGTGTGAAGGTACTGAAAGCGGTACTGAAAATTGTGTTCTATTTTTCTTCTTTTTTCTGGATATGCGAATCCACCGAGATGCTTTTAGGTTGCAGCTAGTATTTATTTTATTTTGAATGGATTTAATTTGTATATTAAACAATAAGCCAAAAAAGCAAATGTTGATCTGCTGGTGATTGGATGGTGTCAAGCTCCAAACAAGGACTAAAATGCACCATAAATGTATATATTTTGTGTCCTTTTTCGAGCATGGCAATGTAAATCAATGTCGCAATGGCAATGTAAATTCCTCGTATGCAAAACAGAAGCTCAGTCAGTCTGTCTAAAATATCCCTGGGGGTTTCACAAAAGCAAGAAAACAATGCAAGTTGGAACATATGTGTGAGTAAATGATGACTACTTTTATTGTTGGCTGAATTATTCCTTTATCCGGGTAACATATGCCAAAGACATCGGTTGTGACTAAAATGAAGTTTATGAAGTTAATTCAGCTGTTTATAATGCATGTCTGAGCTAGAAACGTTTATCTAATTTTCTGACGCGTGTTGATGTGATGGGCCTTCTGTGCATTGATATATTTTGACAGCAGTGATTTAAATTTTATCAATAGATCATGGATAGATATCTTTCTAAACTCTGATTCTATATATTGGAAGAAGTTATGTTACTGATAATGACATTGTAAAAGGTGATGAGGTTTCAGTTCACATGCTGGTGTTTGAAAATACCACGATTCCTCTGTCAAGCAACCATTTGCTGAATCAATATTGATTAGGAGGAGAGTAAGTGTGTCTGCTGAAGAGTGAGTTTATTTGCCTTACTGACAGTCTGAGGTGAATAAACTCCCAGTTGTCAAATTTGTCAGCTTGTTAAAGTATGCAGTTCAGTTACTCAGCAAGTAAGGATGATTATTATTGGTTTTAATTTTCATGTATGCCACTGATGTGGAATATAGCGTGTGGTTTACTCTTTCACAGCTGTGTATTTATTAAAATATTTAATCATGACAACTCTCAGAATAGTTTTAACATGTTAGCAGAGCAAATATGGATGTGCTAATAATAGGTACTGCTGTGAGCATGTGAGATATGCTGCTGCTGCATGAATAGACATACATAAATCCCGTAGCAGGTGGAGCTGGGGGAGGTGGAGGGTTTCAGAGAACAACAGACTATTTAAATGTTGAGCAAATAAACGTTGAGCAAGCAATCTCATTGGCTGAAGAAGTCAATCAGCTTGTAGCAATGATATGATTGCTTGCTGATTGCATGTAAATGACCTATCAGTCTGCGCTATATAGAGTTTCATGACTGAACTAGATATTTAACCATCCATAAAACTAGATTGTCACCTCAAAATTGTGTACAATATTAAGATTTGTTTTAAGAGAATACATAATTAAGTCATAATTTATAATTAATTGTACTATTTATTATTATTTAGGGTGGCACAGTGGCTCAGTGGGTAGCACTGTTGCCTCACAGCAAGGAACCAGGAGGCTATTCTGTGTGGAGTTTGCATGTGGGTTTCCTCCGGCTGCTCTGGTTTCCCCCAAAATCCATAAAACATGAAGTATAGGTGAATTGGAGACGCTAAATTGTCCGTGGGTGTGAATGCATGTGTGTGTGAGCCCCAAGCCATGTAATGGGGAGGGTTGGAGAAAGACCTGGCGACCTACCCTGGAAAAATCATCCCATTGAAAATTCATTAGCAGTCTTTCGCGTATGGCAAGATATTGCCCATAGAATTATCAAGAGTCGGATATGACTGAAATGGTTAATGAATGAATAAAATGATTATTTAAATAGTTATTTTTTAATTATGAATAATTTTATATTTTATGTTTAAAACAAAATAATTAAGCAAAATGCAGCAAAATATAATTTCAAATAATATGGTTAGGACTGAAAGAGGTAGTGACCCTGTGGCATTGCGTCTTTGAGTTCATCTCCTGTTTGACCTTCTAAACAGAGTTTTGCATAGTAATTTGCATTTCTACTTCCTCATGTTGACAGAGAGCAAAACCCTTGGTTGCTCACCCATCACGAGATGCTGATCCAGATCTGTCTCTTTTTTTTTTTTTTTAAATGCCACCCCACAAAGGTTTTTGAATAATTCATATATAACTCTAGAAGGACTACATATATTTTCAAACTCAATTAGTTGGTGGGTTGCATTAACAGCTGCCGCTTATTGACTTCACCCCTAATCCTGTATTAAATAGTCTGGTTTTGGGTTAACTTGATGCTTTGATTCTTATGGGTGTTTTTATATTCTAGTTAAAATGGTATGCATTGTTTGGGCAACCCAGTCTCATTGAAAATATGTGGAAATGTCTGATGAGTGGCGCTAAAAGTTTAATCCTCTATGTTGATGGCTATTAATCTATTAATCCTTTAAGTTGCTGGCTATTCAGAACTTCTACTAGCCAAAAAAAATAAAAAAAAAAAAATATATATATATATATATAAACCAGATTATGAAAGTTACAGCTTAGATTTAAATATATTTATTATTAAATCTGATTCTGAATCATTGTATTGCTTTTCAGCTTTGCGATACCATTCAAATAAAATAAAATGGAAAAACAAAATTCTCTGTGACTGTAGCAATAAAGACGCTAGGGTGCTTTTGCCCAAAAGTCTTGAGTATTCGGCATTTATGAGAACGGGATGGAAAAAGTGGCCTTTTAATTGTCTGACATCTCAGGCCACCAGGCGCGTCATTCTGTACTTGCGTTCTCAAGTTCAAGGTGGCCGTCCAAAACAGGGAATCTAATCACAATATAGGCAAAAGTTGAACAAAGTGGCATCAATGAGTTATTTGCTTCAGCAAAAAAAAAAAAAAAAAAAAAAAAATTGCTGAAGCAAATATGCCATTTTAGCTCTTTTATCGAGATCCGTGTTTCACGAGGCTCGTACCTGAGCGATGACTGATGTACCAGGTAAGTTACCGAACAATTTCAAAACATCAGAAAAGCCATACAAATGGACCTGCTTATGTGATGCAAAGGTCAGTATGTATTAGTATATAAATTATAAATATGTTTTGAGGTCATAATGTAGTATTGTGCAAGGAACTGTCAAAAAGTCTTTAATCGCCAATCTGCTCCTAATCATAATTTCTGCGAAAAAAGTCCTGAAAGGGTGTTTTACTGCCTCTGGTGTTCTTTTCAGCTGGAATCAGCCTTGAATTGTGTACAACGATACATTTTTTTGTTTGTTTGTTTTTTTCCCCCCAAAATGTATGTAGATGTTTTTCCAATGAGTTGTATTTGGGGTTAGTTTCATAGATTTGGGGTGTTTGGTGGTTCACAGTTTTTCTGTGTGTGTGTGTTTGTTGAAGTGGCCTGCCACTTGAAAAGTTGTAGAGCCACTAGTCAGATACTAGTCAACCATTGACGCCATCCTATTAGATAGTGACGTAAACCTGACATAATGAATATAAAAATGTTCACCCGTTGTTAGGAACTGAAATTTCTTTCTTTTTTTTTCTTTTCTTGAACTTGGTTTGAGTGCTATCTTTGTTGTCTCTCTGGACTTGTCTCTCTTATGATCCATATCAGCGTATTGATCAGCACTTTATGTCTGCCCATTGACCATTCTTCATTCTACAACCTCAAAAAAGATCTCCAATCTCTATTTGCCACAGTCTCTATTCAAGCGCCAATCACCAAAAGGACTTCTATTTCAGTTAGAGTGCCCTTGTCTTTTCTCAATCTTTGAATTGAAGAGACAGGGCGAGATAAGAGAAAACAAAAGAGATATGCTGTTGTGGTGCCAAACTCAGTGTGCTTCCTTCAGCTCTCAGTATGCAGAAGCTTTCGCCTGGAGACGTATCAGGAGAGAAACACTGGCTTGAAGGTGAGCGTGAATGGCAATCATATAAGCTTTCCTTTTACCCCAGGACACCTTCTCACTTCCACCTTCTGCTGAACTGTTGATCAGGCACTATATCTGTCTGTGTCTTTGAAATTTGGTAGGGAATAATCTTAATTCAAAAAAAAAAAAAAAAAGCCAGGTATTTGGGGATGGAATACTGATGAAATGTCCATAGAAAAATCATAATATAAGTTCTTTGAAGAATCTGAAGTCCAAAATTATATATGTATTTTATGTGTGATTCATGTAATATTTCTGAACATGTTAATGGCATAACTTTAACAGACAGTGTCTGTGAAACACAGTCCTTTGATCTTTCCTTTGATGATTTGTTTCACAGTTAATCATTTATGAAGGACTGGCATTATATTTGCTATATGCTCATTATAGCATGCTTTTCTGCACGTCCTGATTTTGCAAAGTTAGATGTGTTCCTGGGTCAAAATATTTTGTTGATCCTGGAACAACATTCCAGTCTGAAAATTTAGTCCTATCCCTACCCCTAAACCTAACCCTACCCATACCCAAGTTATCTCTAAAATTAGAGAAAATTGAAAGGTGAATAAGAATGGTGCAGCAGGCCCTAACTCTGGTTGTAAGCCTAAACTTGACATAAACTGGAAACTTGTCCCTCAAACATGTTGTTCCAGGATCAACAAATATGTTGATTCAGGAACATGTAGCACTTTCTACTGCTAATATACTACATCTTGAAATTCTTTTCAATTCAATTCAATTCACATTTATTTGTATAGCGCTTTTCACAATACATATCGTTTCAAAGCAACTTTACAGAGAATGCATGTCAACATTACAATTTAGAGAAATGCAGTTAGCTAATAATGTAATAATTTAGGCAATTAATTTACAATCACTGTTAGCAATTTAATTGGAGGTAGAAGCAATGAGCTCCTGGAAAAATGAATTACATATTAACAATAATTAGGATATATAGAAATTTGGGAATACAGTATTTACTCTAAAATATATATATATATATTTTTTTTTCAATAAAGGAAAAAAAAATATTCATAAATTGCATACAGTGACTTTTTGATGTCATAAATCCATTAACATTTTTGAGTAATTTTGAAAAGAACTCATTCACAGAATTAGATCTTACCAATTCTAACATAGTTAGGCCCTGTTTACACTAGTGTTTTTGTTTTAAAAAAACGCGTAAGTTTTGCTACGGTTACGCCTGTCGTTTACACTGCGCTGGCGTTTTCGTACCTCGAAAACAGAGACTTTCGAAAATGCTGCGGATCCCGTTTTAGTTTGAAAATGCTGGCGTTGCGTTTCAGTATAAACGGACGAAAACGGAGACTTTTGAAAACGATGGCGTGGATGCCCACGTTTGCTCTACGTATCCTTGACGACCATGTAAACAATAACATGGAGACTGAACTGCGATCTTTGCTGGCTTTGTTGTAATTTTTAGCAGCCATTGTGCAGTTAAACTCAGCATTTTTTTTAATACTGCAGCTGCCTACATGCGCAAGAGGCAACTGTTTACACTTGTACGCGCATGCCGAGTGTGCATGAACAGTCATGTGACATGCGTTTTTGGCTGTGTAGTGTAGACGGAGATCGTTTCTGAAACACTGGAAACGCCAGTGTAGATGAGGATCGTTTTCATTTTAAAAAGCTGTTTTAAAACAAAAACGCACTAGTGTAAACGGGGCCTGAGATTCATAACATATCTGAATCTCATACTCATGATTTGCAAGATAATGACACAGCCTTCTGGTAAAGTGCATTAAAGTCATGATGTTGCCTAATTTGATATTGCCAGCAACAACATCATGAATATATTGTGTATTTCCGAACCAGCCCTACTGATAATTAAATATGATTCCTCACATTGTGGAGGTTTTTTTAAGCCAAAAGGGTTCATTTATACATAAGAAATACCCCAATGTGTGCACGTAAACAACTTTAACTTACAGATGCTGAGAACACAAATCTGTCCGAGTGTGCTTATCCTGTTCCTGCTGCAGTGTGATAACTGACTTTCAGACCAACCCAAATATTGAGAATGAACTATTATTCTACATTACACTGACTCCATTACTATAGCTCTGCTTTGAAAATAGTTGAAACGTACACCTGCAGAAATGACATTAAACAATCTAAACTGTGTGAACATAAACTGACACTTCTTGTGGTGTCTCTGAGCTTTATAAGTGTGCATGCTAGAAGAGCGATAGGAATGTTGACTAGTAGTTGCTTATATTCTTTTATTCCAGCTTTTTTTGCACTTGGGAGGAAGCTTTGACTTTTGACATTCTAGTTTGTTTTCATAGTACAATACATTTTCTTAAAAGATCAAGAAGGAAACTTGGTTCCTCAAGATATGTCCCTTTTAATATGTGACCCTGGACCACAAAACCAGTCATAAGGGTCAATTTTTTGAAAAGCTGAATAAATTATCTTTCAATTGATGTATGGTTTGTTAGGACAATATTTGGCCGAGATACAACTATTTGAAAATCTGGAATCTGAGGATGCAAAAAAATCGCCTTTAAAGGAACACTCCACTTTTTTTGAAAATAGGCTCATTTTCCAACTCCCCTAGAGTTAAACAGTTGAGTTTTACCTTTTTCGAATCCATTCAGCCGATCTCCGGGTCTGGCGGTACCACTTTTAGCATAGCTTAGCATAGTTCATTGAATCTGATTAGACCGTTAGCATCTCGCTCAAAAATGACCAAAGAGTTTCAATATTTTTCCTATTTAAAACTTGACTCTTCTGTAGTTACATTGTGTACTAAGACCGACCGAAAATGAAAAGTTGCGATTTTCTAGGCCGATATGGCTAGGAACTATACTCTCATTCCGGCGTAATAATCAAGGAACTTTGCTGCTGTACCATGGCTGCAGCAGGCGCAATGATATTACGCAGCGTCTCTCACAAATGTCTCCATGGTTGCAAGGCACGCTCCCTGTGCAAGCAGAGGGTCACAGGCACTGCGTAATATCATTGCACCTGCTGCACCCATGGTACGGCAGCAAAGTTCCTTGATTATTACGCCGGAATGAGAGTATAGTTTCTAGCCATATTGGCCTAGAAAATCGCAACTTTTCATTTTCCGTCAGTCTTAGTACACGATGTAACTACAGAAGAGTCAAGTTTTTAAATAGGAAAAATATTGAAACTCTTTGGTCATTTTTTAACGAGATGCTAACGGTCTAATCAGATTCAATGAACTATGCTAAGCTATGCTAAAAGTGGTACCGCCAGACCTGGAGATCGGCTGAATGGATTCGAAAACGGTAAAACTCAACTGTTTAACTCTAGGGGAGTTGGAAAATGAGCTATTTTCAAAAAAAGTGGAGTGTTCCTTTAAAGTTGTCCAAATGAAGTCCTTAGCAATGCACATCCACTCACAAAAATACATTTTTGATACATTTACGGTAGGAAATTTACAAAATATCTTCATGGAACATGATCTTTACTTAATATCCTTATGATTTTTGGCATAAAAGAAAAATCGATAATTTTGACCCATACAATGTATTGTTGGCTATTGCTACAAATATACCTGTGCTACTTATGAATGGTTTTGTGGTCCAGGGTCACATATTATTATATCAATGGCAAAATGTAGTAATGACTATATTCACCTATTAATTTGTTCATTTATTGAATCTTTTATTGATCTCTGAGTTGGAGTGATCTTCACATTGAAGAGTATCTAACAAAGCTCCACTCTGTGTCTCTGTGGGACGGCATGAACAATGTAATTAAATTCATTAGTGGAGTGAAGCTGGAGGCTCCTCCAATCAGACTTTGTGATGTGGCTACAGAAACAATTCAACCTCTTGAAGGATGGGAAATGGATTTGTTATGGCAGAAGTCCCTACAGGGGCAGAAGGACACTTGCTTGAAGAGAGAGTGGATATTTTGAGGACCAAATAAAACTGACAGGATGGAGAACCACACATCTCTACACAACACAGTTTGACAATTGACACAAGAGCAGAAAAAACAGTAGAGAACTGCATGAGAAGCTACAATGATTTTACATGAATTGTGGCAATTACAACTTAGTCAACATACAATTTTCAGGAGCACTTATATGGCACTTATATGGGTTTGCTGAACCCAGAGGAAGTCTGCGAAGACCTCATGTGGTGTCCTTGTTCTGTTGGAAATGTGTTGCCTGGGGTTTTCTTTCTTGCTGCAGATGCATTGCTTGCCCAGAGTGTCAAAGCTTGTTGGTTGCATGACCAAGATTTTGGTGTCCTGACATTGTTTGGCGCTTTTGGGCGTGCTTTTTGCTGTGGGATTTGAATGACAAGCAGTGTCTTAATGAATTAACATAATGAATAAAAACACAGCCGTATAACTGTTTGTGATATGATTGCTTCTCCAATGTTCTCTTTGTTTTTGTATGCATGAAATAAGGTCAGTCACAATGTCGTAATGGCTAGAATAATGACTATTTGCATAGTATTAAATTTTATACATATATATATATATATATATATATAATTACTTTAGAAAAACAAGTGATTTTTTTTTACACTTTTTAACGTCACATTTTGTAATATTTGCGATATATTATTATGTAATATATTCAGTATAACTTATGCAAGCCACATCTTTGATACTATATGCCGACTTCTTCGACTCTTTTCTCTGATATACTCTGATATAATAAATGCCCACCAATTATGATACAATATAATGTAATATTTTACTTTTTCCTTCATTTTCTGTTTTCAGGTGGTGAAAATGATGATCATCGTAGTGGTGACCTTTGCCATCTGCTGGCTGCCGTACCATGTATATTTCCTGGTTACAGGATTGAACAAGCAACTGGTTAGATGGAAGTTCATTCAGCAGATCTATCTTTCAGTCATGTGGCTTGCCATGAGCTCCACCATGTACAACCCCATTATTTACTGCTGCCTGAACAGCAGGTAAGACTCGACTTTGGAGAGTGCCACAACAACAAAAGATTTATGACATAAATGCATTTTGTCATAGCAACATGAGTGTTGTTCCCTCTTATAGTTGCATGAATAGGCCTTATCATGCAGTAATGGGCACACTTGTGATGTTCCTCTTTCTGTGAAATAGTACTCATAAATCAATGATTGAAATGAAAGTGTCATTAATAATTTGTCCAAGTGAAGGATGGGAAAACAGGCTTTAGTTACACTGAACAAAAATAATCGTAACATTTTGTGTTCTAATAAAAACATTTCAATGGACTAAAAGACCCAAGATTTGTTCCACATGGTATAATGTATAATAGCATTTCTCCACACTGAACTTATTTCTCATTATTCTTCCAAGATATGACATGAATAGGTGATTTATACAGACTTTTTAAAGGGATAGTTCTCCACAAATGGCAAATCTGTCATTATTTTCTCTTCTTCATGTTGATTCAAACATGTATGCTGTTATGTAAAGGACTGACATGAGGAAAAGTAAATAATAAAAGAATTTTCATTTTTGTCTGCACTGTTTAAATGTATGTAAAGGGAACCCCTGGTGTTAAGACTTGTATGGCTTAATATAATGTAAATGATGTCTCTTACTGAAATATGTAGTAGAAAACCCATGAAAGATTTGTTATTTAAAAAATCCATGACATATTTGGACAATGGGCGGCGCCATTTTGTTTAGGTGCATTTTGTCTTGTGCATCACAGCTCACACGCGCTTTGAGGCAGTCTGTCTCAATCGAGATGTGTTATAGGCTTACCTTCGTCAGTCTCCACGACAGGTGCGGAATTTGGTTAAAGCACACACTTATATCCATCGGCAACTGTAAGCTCTTTCAGCTGTGGTCTTCTAAAAGCCTCAAAGGCACCAGGGCTTGTAAAGAGAACAAAAACACGGATCTTTAGGAAGTTTTATTCATCCACATTCTTCACACTTCCCATTCTTCTCTCATCTTATCAGTAGTAAAGCAGTAAATACTTACATCGCTGCTCTTGTGGCTCATCGACTGAAAATTACAACCAAAAGCTGCACAATGTGGCATCATATATTATATCCCGAGTTGTGTTGAGGTAAAAATAGCAATAGGACAGTCACTCAGTGAGTGCAACCATTTGACGTCACGCACTGTGCACCTAAACAAAATGGCGCCGGCCGATTTTTTTTAAATAACGTAAATCTTTCATGGGTTTTCTACTACATATTTCAGTAAGAGACATCATTTACGTTATATTAAGCCATACAAGTCATACCAGGGGTTCCCTTTAAGCATCAGTCTTTATTCTTCCTGTGCATATAGCTGACAGAAAATAAGACATGCACTGAATGTCATGACAACAGCAGAGGGATCATTAAACACCTTTAGAGTCCATTTCTTTTTGTCCCAGGTTTTAATTAAAGGAATGTTCCAGGTTCAATAAAAGTTAAGCTCTATCGACATCATCCTTGGCGTGTCGTCGATCACCACAGAAGAACATTTCCACTCATCCTTTAGTGAGCAAAAACTGGCAAAGTCATGTTTACGGTAATGCACTTACAATGGAATTCAATCAGGCCAGTGCATTTAAGAAAATCTGTACTGTTAAAAAAGTGAAGCAATGAAACATTATACAGAAGACTAGTGTGTAAAAACATGTTTATATCCAGTTTTTCAACTCCTAACATGACAGTTTAAACCCAGTAAACCCAGAAAAGGACAGTAAAGAAAAAAAAAAAACACTCAAACAGGTGTTACATTGGTAACAAGTATATACACCTATAATTACTTGTGATACATTATTTGTAATGAATATTTAGGAACTATTTAAGATGAAAGACTTTATCTGCTCACTTGAACATGTACAGTGAACATTCCCCTCATTTCATGGCCATACAAAATCATCATCATTGGCATGAAATGTCTTTCTCTGGTTTATTTAAAAGCTTACTCTACCATACTGTGAGAGCATGTCAGTTATATAGCTTCCCATAAAATGTAGCTAATGACCTTTATACAGCTCTGCAGCCTTTTTTTATTTTTTTGAGCACTCTATCAGTTGTAGCCTGGCAACCGTTGCTATCCACCATTAACTTGATCAGGCTGGGACAGCCATAGCATTGACTTTATGTAAATGCACCACAGATGGAAAACATGGCTAAATTGCAAGACTGGATGATAAATAATCCACATCTAATTTCTTCAGGTCCCATTTGGCTTTTGAGTTTGCAATGACACCAGTACCAGAGCAAACCAATTTGCAACCATACGCCATTCAGTAAGCAGAAAACTAGACATGGCAGGATCATTATCAAACAATGAGCTAAATATGGCAGGGAAATTTATGTTTAATGTACCTGGCAGTATTTGATTATTAAAAACACATAGCATAGGCTTGTTATGCTGGCAGTAGCCTCTGACACCTAACCTTGTGATATTGGTTTTCTCTTTATTCTGTGCAGTCACTCGAACTTGATAAATTGATTGCTTTTAATGGCTTTTGGTCATTTGCAAAGGTATTTTTTCCTACATTCTCATTCTTATGGAAGCCTGTTTCCACCTCAGAGTACAAAATAAAAAGGTAATTGTGAAATAATGTTTAAAGTCACACTGTGAGATAAAAATTTGTAGTTGCAACACATGAAATTAAAGGGTTAGTTCACCCAAAAATGAAAATTCTGTCATTAATTACTCACCCTCATGTTGTTCCACACCCATAAGACCTTCTTTAATCTTTGGAACACAAATTGAGATATTTTTGATGAAATCTGATGGCTCAGTGAGGCCTCCATAGCCAGCAATGGCATTTCCTCTCTCAAGATCCATTAATGTACTAAAAACATATTTAAATCAGTTCATGTGAGTACAGTGGTTCAATATTAATATTATAAAGCAACGAGAATATTTTTGGTGCGTCAAAAAAAACAAAATAACGACTTATATAGTGATGGCTGATTTCAAAACACTGCTTCAGGAAGCTTCGGAGCGTTATGAATCAGCGTGTCGAATCAGCGGTTCGGAGCGCCAAAGTCACATGATTTCAGCAGTTTGGCGGTTTGACACGCGATCCAAATCATGATTCGATACGCTGATTCAATTTGATACGCTCTGAAGCTCCCTGAAGCAGTGTTTTGAAATCGGCCATCACTATAATAAGTCATTATTTTGTTTTTTTGGCGCACCAAAAATATTCTCGTCGCTTTATAATATTAATATTGAACCACTGTACTCACATGAACTGATTTAAATATGTTTTTAGTACATTAATGGATCTTGAGAGAGGAAATGTCATTGCTGGCTATGGAGGCCTCACTGAGCCATCGGATTTCAACAAAAATATCTTAATTTCTGTTCCGAAGATTAACGAAGGTCTTTCGGGTGTGGAACGGCATGAGGATGAGTAATAAATGACATTATTTTCATTTTTGGGTGAACTAACCCTTTAAGTAAGAGATAAAAAAAAAAAAAAAAAATCATGCATAAATGTGCAATTTATATTGCGTTTTTGCTCATAGATTTGTTCAGTTTTTAACTCATGTTTTGTGTTTATTCTCGGCTCAGGTTTCGGGCCGGCTTTAAACGGGTTTTCCGCTGGTGCCCGTTTGTGAGGGTGTCTGACTACGACGAGCTTGAGCTGCGGGCCATGCGGCATAAAGTAGCGCGTCAGAGCAGCATGTACACGCTCTCACGAATGGAGACCACCGTTGTCGCTGTGTGTGACCCCTCAGAGCCAACCGCCCACCCAGGCCGGAAGAGCCTTCACAACCACCAGCACAACGGCTGCTCCAACCCGGCCAAGAGCAAAGAAGTAACGTATATGCAAAGCGACCCGAAGGAGGAATTCTGTTGAGATGGACTTTTGATGTAAGATTCACACTGAAGTATCAAGCACAGCCATTTTAACAAACCTCATTCTGTAAATTTGCAAGGGATGTTAAGAAGTAAAAAGCAGACTGTTTCAGTTTCATTTTCGTCATATCATTAATTAAATATGCTAGTATAACAGCATCCTCGTACAGTAATTTTTCAAGAAATGTGTTTTATGGAACATGTTTGGTGTGCTTTGCCTTGAAAACTTGAGTCACCCCACAGCACTCGTCATCACAAAGACCAATATTGTCCAACATCTGAGGAGCACTTTGTCCGTCCCAGAAATTGTAGATAGAGGTTGCCCTTTGATGCCAATCAGGTACTGTTCTCTTTCATCATGTGGTTAGCAAGGTTAGCATGCTACATGAATGCCAAAGGTCTGATTTCTCCCTGGAGCTGAACACTCAATTCTTGTTAAAATATCTCATGTTTGAAATGGTTCAGACTGATGCTACATCCTGGGCAGCTATGTGAGTAGGTTGCTTTTCCAGCACACGAGCTACTTGGCTGAATTGGTTAGCTTCATATTCTCTCTCAATTAATCTAAAACATTTAATTTATCTGATGAGATGGTAAAACCAGTTTTGCATCAGTTGTAGAATAGCAATTTGGAATTGTTTGGAATTATTACTACTGCACTGTGTATGAAGATTTTCATTTTGCATGGAATAACTAGATAAACTGCTCAAGTGCACTGTGTGGGATAATTTATCCTAAAATGCAATGCGCATGACTTTATGACCTTTCATTTCAAAGAACCAGCGGTGTTCTTTGTTGTTACATTGTTTCATTGGTCTGCTGATCAAATTTTTATGTTTCTTTGATAACTGGTAGCTACTTGCTGAATTAAACATGCACAGAGCAAGGTAGCGTGCTGCTCTTTGAAAATGTGTGCATAATGTGTACTGTTGTACATCCTATTTTTAAAATATATATGCAGCATACAGTGCTACAGGAGATTTGGTCAACCAATGCTGTATTTATTTGATCAAAAATACACTAAACAATAATAGGTTACACTTTAATTTAAGGTGTCAGTATTACAGTGTAATTATACATTTAAGTACTGAGTAATAATAATTAACTACATGTACTTACTGTAGGGTTAGGATGAGGGTTTGGTTTAGGGTTAATTGCATGTAATTATGCATAATTTATAGTTATTACTACAGTAACTAAATGTAACGTGTAACAATGACACTGTAAAATAAAGTGTTACCCAGTAATATTTGAAATATTGTTACAATTGAAAATAACTGATATCATTTTTTTATTTTAATATATTTTAAAACTTAATTTATTTTTGTGATGGCAAAACAGACATTACTCTAGTCTTCAGTGTCACATGATCCTTCAGAAATCATTCTAAAGGCCAATTCACACTCCACCGACAGACGGCAACAGAGCTTGTTTTCGCCGTTTGAACATACTGAATCGGCTCTTGCCGGGTTGTGGAATGTCTGAGAAATTACATATTATAATTTGGTGATTGTCTGTGCTGGTCATTGTCTGCCGGTGCGAATTGGCGGTGCGGTGTCGGTGTGAATTGGCGTTAATATGCTGATTTGGTGCTTAAGAAACTATTAATTTGTTTTTAAAAAATCTTACTGACTCAACAGTTTTGAAAGGTAGTGTTCATAATATACTGTAATTTTACGATATAAAACAGTATGCTGGCTAGAACTTAATTGAAATGCTTAAGCAAAGTGAATTCATTCAAAATTCACTGATACTATCTAAAAAAAAAAAAAAGAAAAGCTAATTGTATATTGTCCATTGACATGGCTGTAAACCATCTGATAATCGGCTAAGCAGATATAGTTAATCAGCTGATGAATCTCAAAATGTCCAAATATTGGTCCATAATCGACCTGGCTAACTACGAAATATGCTAGTTTGTTCCATTAGCACATTATGGTGACTGGGAGGGGACATGTTCGGTTCACTTATTCATTTGTGGGAACATCATATTAACTCGTAGGAACATGATAATATGTCGTGGCCACAAGATCATTTTGTCGAGGTAAAGACATCCTTATGTTCTGGCCTCGAGAATGACATATTCTTTTCGTGGTCATGACTTATGTTGAGGAAACATCTATTTCTTGGGACCACAAGTTTAATGCTGTAGTGTAGTGTCAACATGGCAGGGTGTAAGATGACTCAGATTTTCTTGTAATGTTTTACAAGAAAACATTACAAGAAAATCTGCAAAGAAAAATAGGTAGTGTTTTGGTTTACCTGTGTCAGGTAAGCTGAGACTGAAAATGGTGTGATTTATCTGGTCTGTTAGATTTCATTGGCATTGCATCATTACTTGGAATTGAAGTTTTGGGAGCAGTGCTGCATGGTGTAACTACTTGCTTATCTGCCAGATCAGTGAAGTGTCTGTTTTTGCACAGACTCTAACTGAATGCTATAGTAATGATTATAGTACATGACTTATTATCACACCTTATTATCACACAGTACCCAAAACAGACCAACACCTCAAGAGTCATTCATCTATAAAACTCTTTTCTAATAATTTATCTCCCAATCTTTGAGTTATTTTGTCTATTCTACCCCCTACTTCTTATTTTTCAGTTTTAGGCATTTTCTTTGAAACTCTGCCAGCAAAGCTGGTGTTTCCTGTGTACCCTTCAGTGAAGCTTCCAGCTGAGCACCATGAGGGGTCGGTTTCTCAAACTAGAGACTGTGATGTATTTGTCCTGCATTGGGGCCGTCCACTTTCTGTCCTGGTTAGATTTAGTTTGCTTTCTTCTTTAAAGACAGTAGACATGGAACAGCCTTTATCTCTCAAAATAACGAACTGATTAGTTTCTAAAAAAATATGTTTGGCCATTTCTAAAACAAAACATGACCAATTCTTCAGCAACTTTAAAAAAGACAATGTATTACATTTTCAACACTTCACTAAGTAGCACAAACATTTGCAACTGTGTTAATAATAAGAAAGGTTTCTTGAGCAATAAGAATGCTTTCTTAAAAATGTAACACAAAAACGGAGTAGTGGCTTTGCATGTATCTCAAGTAAAATTTTAAATTATTGTTTCAAATTATTTCAAACAGTTATAATAATTTTAATAGTCATAATAAATTATTGTTGTTGTCAGTTGCATTGTGTTGTTGCACCATTTTTTGTAGTCTTGTAAAATAACAAAGTTAATAAATAAATAAAAAACAAGAACCAGGTTAATGATAAAAGGTTTTGCTTAAAATGGAGGAAAGCATTTTCATAGCTGTGTGGAAATGCCAGAGTCTTTACTTGCCCAACCTCGGAGTGATGTAAGTGCCCTATTTAAATTTCTGTCTTATCTTGTCCTTAGGTCGTTTTCCAAGGTTTTTCATGATATGCTCCAAGTCTATGCTCTTGCTTTATGTCTTTATTTTATGGGAATCTAGGACTCGTATGGTTAAACGGGTTAAAGGGATAGTTCATCCAAAAATTAAAATTGTCATCATTTACTCACCCTCGTGGCGCTCCAAATCTGTATGAATTACTTTCTTCTACGGAACACAAAAGAGGACATTTTGAAGAATGTTGGTTTTTGTTTACCATTGACTTCCATTGTATGGACAAATAAAAAGAAACATTTCTCAAAATATCTTCTTTTATGTTCCAGTTTGGAACAACATGAAGGTGGGTAAATGGTGACAGAATTTTCATTTTCAGGTGAACTAAGTGTTCCCCCCAAACCCCATAGGATTGTTGTTTATTATTATAGATTTGCATAGATCATACTCCCAGTGGATGGTTCTTCAGCAGAGGATATATGTTCCTCAAGGAAGAGAGTATTCCTCAATTTACTTAATTTAGAAGCAATTGTGCAGTAATCCACCGCTAATAAACACGAGACAAGATCTATATAGCTGGTCTAGCCTCAGGAATTGATCGGTTAAACCCAAGGAGTGCTGGCCACAAACTTGAACTCTTTAGTTGTTCCTTGGAAAACATGTTTGCAGGCCTTGGTATGCTCACCCTCACTGCACCATGAATTGCAAGTTTAATGGATTTTTTCCAGGTGAGGAAAGCCAGCTGTGGCTCTTCAGATAAACATGACCTCTTATAACTGTTTATATGCATGTGTGCGCTCTCAGACACACATGCGTTAATACATGCATACTGCATATATATTTATAGTGATTTTTTAAAAAATAGCTGTCTTTAAAATATGTTTGTGTTTTTATTGTGCATTTTTGTGACAGTTGTGGTAAAACTGTGTTAGATTAATGTGGCCGTAATGAATGTATGCCATTATGAAAACTAATAAAATAATTTTTTATTTACAGGAAAAAGTAGGCCTATGTAAATCCCTGTAAATATCCCGAATATCTCCCCAGAACACCTAAGATTAAGAATTGATTAGAAATTGTATAAAAGTATCATTAAAAGCCTAGATGAGCCTATACACTACTGTTCAAAAGTTGAGGCTTGGTTAAGATTTTTTTGGTAACACTTTACAATAAGGTTACATTAGTTAACTACTTTAGTTAACATAAACTAAGAATGAACAATGCTTCTACAGCATTTATTAATCTTAGTTAATGTTAATTTCAACATTTACTAATACATTAATAAAATCAAATTGTATTTGTTATCATTAGCATTAACGCACTGTGAACTAATGTGAATAAACAATAAACTGTATTATAATGTTACAAAATATTTCTATGTCAAATAAATGCTGTCCTTTCTATTTTTTCCTCTTTCATCAAAGAACTTTCTATTCATAAAAGAAAAAATCTTCACAGTTGTGCTTGCTTAATATATTTGTGGAAACTGTTTTCAACATTGATGATAATAATAAATGTTTCTTGAGCAGCAAATCAGCATATTAGAATGATTTCTGAAGGATCATGTGACACTGAAGACTGAAGCAATGATGCTGAAAATTTAGCTTCGCCATCATAGGAATAAATTACATTTTAAAATATAAGACCTTTTAAAAACAGTTATTTTAAATTCTATTAATTTTGTACAACATTACTGTTTTTACTGTATTTTTACTTAAATAAATGCAGCCTTGGTAAACCCCAAACTTTTGAATAGTAGTGTATGTTTCACTGTATATATAATAATTTAAAGAACCATCAATTTAATGATTAATTAAGATTTTACATTTATGGACATTTAACTTGTGTAATATAGGTTAATGAATCTCACATAGACTAAGAGACAATATCAAAGAACACCAAACTTGTCTATTGATGTTCTTTGAACATAGCATGTCTGGCATTTTGTGGCCTGGTTTCTTGTCTCATATCAGCTCTTTCAAACACTTGCACATGTCCTTTAAATGACTTTCCTTGACTGTTTCTGATCTTCTCTTCTTGCCTTTGTTTCAGTGTTATTTTTGTTGATGTTCAGTATATTGCATATCAGTATAACCTTTAATTTGTGCATAGCTGCAATGCTGATTTAGACAAGCCTTTAACTGATGTTCTTGTAAATACAACAATTCGCCTGCCTAGTGAATGTGCTGAGACCATTTGAAAGTATTAACCATGAATGTAGAAAACATCATGGACATATTTTGACAGTGTCGTAAATTCCTAGTATCAATAACACTGATTGAATGATCACGCCATTATCAGCTCCCAGCGATCTGAGTGAACAATGGTGAATGTGTCAAAAGCATCGGAGCATGTCCTTCTTGCCTTATCAGGGTGTTTCTAAAATTCATGTATGTTTTTATGTTAAAAATACTCCATATGTCTTTAATGAAATGCATTCAGCAACTGTATAGTTTGTCATGTCTTTTGTTTATTACAGCGTATAGGTTAAAGACATTTACAAATATGCCTAATTGTGCTGTACATTAATGATCCGTTTGAGGTCTGACAAGACATTGCGGCTTTACGTGAGCCGTTCCTATAATAATAATTTAACACAATGATATTTTACTTTACTATGTGTTGTGTAAATATAACATTCTGTACTTGTGGAAAATGTTTGTGCAGGTTCTTACATGTATTAACTAAAATGGTATTATATTTAACTAGATTTTCATTTAAATAAAAAAATGATTGTAATTATATGCTCATATATTGGTATGCTTTATTGATAGCTTGTAACAAATTAGCCTTTTAACTGAATGTTTCAGCTACTGTTTTCTTGTATAAACAAGCATCCATTGGCATTTTCCAAGATTAAATGATTATACTGTTTACAAGCATTCATATTTTTAGGGAAGGATTAAAAAAAATGTGGGATAAAGCTGTCTGTTATGTTGGATATGCTTTTACAATAGCTTTTTCGATAATGATGTTGTCTGATCTTGATGATAGAATGGTTATTAATTATAGTGTTTACTGTGATTCTTAACTTTTTTTTAGTTTAATGTTTTTGGTTGAAAGCCCTGTACTGCCAGTTATATTTTTTGTTAGATATGATGACTCTAGTACAAGTATTGTAATTGCCAAACTGTGATTCATGGAAATAAATGTGTTCAGATGCTTTTAAAATGACAAATGTGAGCTTCCAGTCCTCATCAATTGACATTCCTGTCGAAAAACTGATCTGAAAAGAAATAATTGCCTCTGCTGTTACTCAAGTTGAAATAGGGTCAGCTGAACAATGTAAACTGAAATACCCTCTGGACTCAATATGTTTGTGGTTCCTTGTAGCAGATGAGGAGGTGTAGTTTCTGAACCACTGATCTACACTCATCTTGAGGCACTCGAAGGACTAGATGGAGTACTTTTAAGAATAGTTCAGCATCAGTCATGTGTGCACTGGATTTTTACTAAATCCGGTGTTAACTCAAATGAGACTAATCCTTAACCCCCTCTGATAACACTTGCAGTGTATATCTTTTCCCACTCTGAGATACTCCTTTCTGACTTGTTCCATTTGCCATGGAATGTTCCCACACTAAAATGAGGCGAGTTTACCACTGCTCACCAAAACATCTTCTAGCCACGAAGATTTAACACAGTGAACTGTTACGAACCGCAAGAATAATATTTTGTATTGGTTACTGGTTAATCTGTGAAGATCAGTTTTATAGGCTCTGGAAATGGTTAGGGTAATATTGAGTGGATAAACCTTATCACAACATTTCCATCTCTATCACACGGTATCTCTATATGAGAGCATAATCTGCAGTGGTAAAAAGAGAAGAGCAAGATAAAATGGAAATGCTCTGTGCAGCACAGCATAGTTCAAAACCTTCTAAAATAAGTTAAATGAGCTGGCAGAATTTAATTGATGCACTCAGTTGATCCCTGACCAATTTATATCATATTCTTATTCACAGAAAAGCCCACAAGTACTGTTGCCTAAGTTCCTGAAAGGCAGAACCAGGAGCTAATGATCAATTACAGGTGTCTTGACCTGAATTTCACTTACAAATTACACAAAAAGAAAACGGGACTTTATACTGTGAAAAATGTTTTGTCAGGCCACCTATGGGCTTCATGTGGTAAAAACAACTTTCTTTTTACTTTTTATTCTAAACTGGTCAAAAATTTAATTTATTTTGCCTTAATTTTTGTTTACACAAAAGCAATTTTAATTAATTTAGGTAGAAATAGATTCTTATTTGAAAGTATGCTTCAGTCCTCTATTTGATTTCTGTAAAATCAGGTTTTGGAAAGACAGTGAAAAATTATAATTGTATTTATACACAATTATTTTGCAAGCATTGAAATGCAAGAAAAGATGTCTTGTTTTTCTATAGTAATGATGTTGAATTTAAAATATGGTATATTATTCTGTACATGTACTTATTATATATAAAAAATTAATCCACAAATGAAAATGGGCATAAAAAGTATTTCTGCTCTTAAAACATAATATAGAGGAAAACAAGGCAAACCATACACTACATCCTCACAGAGACAACAACTGACAAAGACTGACTAAAACACTGGGCTATTTATACACAGAGATGCTAACAAGGTAACAAGACACACCTGGGAATGCAATCAAGGGGACCAATGAAACAATAGGTCCAGGAGGGAGGTGGAGCGGAGGCGGATCGGGGGAGGGATGGAGGCCAGGTCCGTGAGGTGGAAGCGGGTCTGGAGATTGAGGCAGAGCAGAAGACCAGGGCAAAGCAGGCTGGATTGGCGGCCAGGGCAGAGCAGGCCGGGCAGGTGGCCATTGAGGAGCAGGCTCAATCAAAGACCACCTTAGCAGTGTATATGGTTCTAAAGACCCCCACAGAGTGTAGACGGGACTGAAGACCCCCACGGTGGAGCAGACGACCACCATAACAGCGTAGACCACCACGGCGGAGCAGGCGGCGCTGAAGACCACCATGGCTGGCAGGGTGTTCAGGTCATTTCTGGGCAAACAAGAAGTTCATAAAGGATCTCTGTGGTTGTGTCAGGGCAGACAGGCAGCTCAAGAACGACATCTGTGGTCGTGTCGATGCAGACAGGCAGATCAGGAACGACCTCTGTGGTCGTGTCGGGGCAAACAGGTAATTCAGAAGTGACCTCTATGGTTGTATCAGGGCAGACAGAAAACTCTGGGACAGGAGTGGGCTCTGGAGCAGACTCATGGGCTGAAGCGGGCTCTGGAGCAGTCTCGTCGGCTGGAGCAGTTTCTGGAGCTGACTCATGGGCCCAAGCACACAAAATGGCCACTGCTATAACTGAGGATAGCAGCACAGCCTCAAAAACTGGCAGCGCTGCAGTAGACAGGTTTAAGGGTGCAGGCCTTGGAATGCCAGCTGTGGGTCTGCAGTTGGAGATCAGCCTCTGATGGCCTTGAAACGCCTGGATGTCTTCAAATGCGACATTCATGAAAACTGAGAACACTGGCGTGGCGGCCATGATGGATGAAGACTCTGGCTTGGCGGCCATGACGGCTGAAGACTCTGGCTTGGTGGCCGTGTTGGCTGAAGACTCTGGCGTGGCAGCCATGATGGCTGGAGATTCTGGAGTGGCGGCCATGACGGGACAAGGCTCTGGAGTGAGGGCTACTGTGGGAGTGCTGCGTTCCTCCGCGACTCCCACAGTAAATGCAGAGCCATTGTAAATGCACACTAAATGCAGAGCATGATTTCTGCTACTGAATCCATGTTTGATCAGTCGTTCTATAATGTAGCCAATGCAGGGATGAGGAGAGGCTGGATCCAAACGCAAGCAGTATTTTAATAAAACAAGAGGTTATCCAAACATAAACAAGAACACCAAAACACAAGGAAAACAAGGAAAAACATACACTACATCCTCACAGAGACAACGATTGACAAAGACTGACTAAAACACTTGGCTATTTATACACAGAGATGCTAACAAGATAACAAGGTAAGAAGACACACCTGGGAATGCAATCAAGGGGACCAATGAAACAATAGGACTACAAAGCAACTACAACAAGGCACTAGAAACAGGAAGAAACACAAAAGTCTCCAAACAAGACAGGGGAACACAGGCTGGGATCATGAAACCTATAGGCCTGATATTTTATTTTATTTTTTTACCAATAAAACATCACAAGACATTCGTCGAAATGGATATGCAAGGAGGTAAGAAGGTACTCGCGATCATACAACTCGAGTATTAAAGAGTATGAAGATGACACAACTCTGTCCTCTGCAGGTCAGAAGGAGTAGTGCAAAGCAATTCTCGAGGTCATGCACAGAACGTGTTTGTTTGTTTTTTTTTTAATTAAAATCAGACAAAAATACAAACAACGAACATGTTCATATACGAGTCCAACAGATATATATATATATATATATATAGATTTATAGCTTTATAGCTTGCTGAAGAAACCATTTCAGTAAACACCAACAAAAACCTGTTAATAACATACAGTATGTCAGTGAGGAAACTGCTTTTATGACAAACACAGAACAATGATAATAGCTGGATGATGATCATAAAATACTAAGAAATGAGTAAGTAAAATATATATTTGATGCAAGACACAAGCTAGTAAAGGATATAAACTCTTAAGGGCTACTACAAATTGAAGGTTCATCTCACTGAGTGCCTAAGCTGTTTGATCTCCAACTTCACTTCACAAGAGCCACACAAGAACTCAATCAATTTATCTTTAGGTCAGAATTGATTTACAGCATGCAGCATGATCATGCCCCAAAAACTGCACACCCAGTGCGATAACAGTGTGGATGTGTCAGTTTTTTTTTGGACAGCAGCCATAGAGACACAACAAACAGATGATTCATCTACACTGCGTGAGGGCTGTTACCAATCAATGAAAGAATGTACAAAAGGAACACCACTGAGTCTGTGTGAGGTGAGCAAAAAACTCCCACAAGGCATTTCTCCCTTTACAGGAAGTGACTCAACTGGGACACCTGATTCTGTGTGACTCCATGCCTTGTTTACCTGGCAAAGACCTTAGATTTCATCTAATTTCTCTTCTTTGTTTATTCCCTTCAGACCTTTTTGTGCATGATAACTGCCCCATATTTTTTGCAAGTTCACCTTCTTAGTTTAAATTCACACTCACACATTTCACTGACAGAAATTTGTAGTGGCAAAGTGACCTGAAGTCATTCATTTTCAGAGAGAGCAATTCTGTAGATATACGTATACATATGAACTATTTGCAAATATTATTTTTATATATATTTAAAAATAAAAAGACAATAATTACCACTTTAACCAGCAGGTGGCGGCAGAGTAGCATTTATTTGCGCATATATCAGCCATTTCCTCTAATCGTTTTTCACTTCGTTTTTGACTAAATATTAAACATTATAAAATAACTAGGTTTAAAAATACATTTTGTCAGTGTGAAGTAGCCTATGAAATACTCGAAAAAAATCTTAAGAAAAACAATAACTTTTCTTGTGATTCATGACAGAAAGCGAGCACCGCGCTTTCCCTTTGTAATCACTGAAGCTGTCAGTCAGTGCAGCGCAAGATCAATTATTTCAGCACACTTGTAAAAACACACATTTTATTCAATTAATCTAACTAAAGTGCACAATAAATATTGAATTTTTGAAGCTTTTTTTTTTACATAAAAGTGTGCAAACTGATGGTCGAATTGAATTTAGCCAAGGAGGAACAATGAGGTACGTCTTTATTTTTTTATGCCGTCTTACGTTTGAATAACTAAATTAATGCCATGCCTGACTATTTAAGTGACTATATTCTGATTATACTAAGTATTACTAAGTATTACACTACTGATGCTCAACACACCAGCAAATTACATCTCACCGGAAGTTTTTGAGCTGGCTTATATTAATGCGGAAGTTCTAAAGAACGCTCCGTGCATATAGCCAAAGACTATAGAATAACACAAGACGTGTCATTCGTATTGTTTTGAATGGGAGAAAATGAAACGTGCAATATGGCGGAATAAGTCCTGCCTTCTAAATAAGAGCCAATCGCCGACTGGTAAAATTATCGCATCACTGCAGCGGCCGTTAGAAGCACCAGTTTCTATAGAAACAGTCAGACGCGCGCCTCCGAAATGAGGCACAGGAGACGCGCATTTATGTCTGCGCATGCGCATTAGTTTGATCCAGCCTAAAAAATAGTTTTTTTGTCACGATTCGAGCATTTGGAAAAAAAATTATGAGACAGTTGTTGTTATATTTGATTGGTGACTACAAATATGACATTTAATCGAAAACTTGGCAAACAGCTTTGGAGAATTTGATGTTTCCCCATTCAAAGAGATAGGACTTGCACTTGCATGCCCGAGAGGCGTTTCAAAGATGGCCGCCGAGTGAAATGACTTGTCTTAAAGGGACTTTGATATAGCCCAATGTATGCTTAAACGGCTCTGTTAAAGTTTTGGCCATATCCGATTATTTGAGGAATTATTTAGACCACTTAAAATAGATTAATTTCAAATAAATATACAATAAATAAAACTCAAAAATGCATCATTAATATAATACATTTAAAAAAATGGGGCAAAAAATAAATTGTCAGCTTTTAAAAAAAATCTGCCATTTTTTGCAATCAATTTAATTGAAAAGAAGAAGAAGAAAAAAAGCATTGCACAAAGTAAAAAACAAACAAAAAAAGCAACAGGATCTTATGAGTCATTATGACGCCCCTTTTTCCAACGTCCACATGCATGCTGGTGTCTGGTGTCTGGTGTTCACAAGCCTCTTTGAAAATGTCAAGGAGACCTAATTTCTGGCTTTAGGAAAGGGGTTCAAATGATGTGAAATCAGTGAATGCCCAGAAGGGACATTTGGAAATGGGGTCCAAGTCATCTCCATGCTCATCTACCACCTGCTTCTGCATTCATGTCAGGGTGAGGATCAAATAGAGTTGTAGTCTGTTAACCGGATGTTCCATTGTGCATAGCTGCAACAGATGCCATTGCAACACAAAGCATTGACACAACGCATCTGCACGGTTTGCTGTCGTTTTCATGCATAGGAATGCCACCAATCCACCTGTTCTTTTGCACCTGTTGTCCTGAAGGTGGAAAAACATATACAAGAGTGATGGTGAGCATGTCACTGTGTGTTATTTCAGGTGGCGTATTCAACTTGTTTTTCAAGTATTCTGTCATAAGCCTAAACTTAAACAATAAAATCTATTATGTAAATACATGTGAACAATTAATCCATCTATATGTTTCATTGTTTTATTTTTTTGACCTCATAATGTTTAATCAGTCTTCTGAAAATTATATGACAACTCTCTGTTGAGGTATGGCAATAATTTAGTCCGCTTAAAACCCGCTTCTATTGGCTGCAAGCTGCATTCATTTTTAAGTGCAACACCCACATCACACAATCCAATCAACTGACAGCGTAGAGAGGAAATTGTTGAAAAAAAGTTATTTTTGTTTTTGCTTGAATGTGGTCATTTCGTTGCTTTCTATGGGAGATAAGAAAACCTCTCGGATTTCATCAAAAATATCTTAATTTGCTTGAAGATGAACCAAGATCTTAAGGGTTTGGAACGACATGAGGGTGAGTACTTAAAGGGATAGTTCACCCAAAAATAAAAATTATGTCATCATTTACTCACCCTCAAGTTGTTCCAAACCTGTATAAATAGTAGACGACAAAACTCATAATAAACAGAACGTTATCGTTCGCTGGTGTGGACGCTAATATAGTTATCAGTTATCGTTTTTGCCTTGGTGTAAAAGCCTTAAGGCTTGTCGCCTTCCCATTGTCAGTTGCGCTCATTACTGTTGCGTGTCCTCAATTTGGCTACCCGCATGAGCGTTGAGTCTGAGGAGGGGGGTGGTGGGGGAAGCCACTCTCTCCAATATTTTGAATTTGGACTGCAGTACCCATTTCAACCGCTAATTGTCAATATTATAAACTGCACTTTTTAAGCATTTAAAAATCTATATATTTATATTATGTATAAAATAGTATATATATATATATGTAATAATAAAATAAGATTTGTATGTTTCCAAAGCTGTGCAAAGGTTAATACTTTTACATTTTAGATTTTGGCAATACTTCCATATTGTGCATTTCAACTTATTGTACTTATAAATACCTTAATTATAGGGCAGGCTGATATCAGATAGTTCGGTAGCTGACTGTTGAAATCATCACCTGTTAGTGATGCTTTTTTCATAATTCAAATTCACTGGCAAATCACTCTGTGTATTAATTGCCTTCTAAATAAAGTTCTGGATAATGGTTTTGAGTTATTATGACAATATTGCTAAGGGGCTTTGTGTAGCTCATTTATGGAATAAAATGTAAAAACAAAATGAAACCTCCTGACTAGTCTTCACTTTAGCATCCCAGTGTGCTTGTTTTTATGATCCATCTGCCACTTGATTTGTTTTGATTTCCAGGAAATGGATAAAGACAATGGGCTGTTCAATTAACATAATAGAATCCTTTTTAAGTATGATTGTCTCAAGTAACTTGTATTATCACCATTCTTTCCACATCGGCAAAAAAAAAAAACACATGGACCATTCATAATATGTTTACAACAATGCTAATCAGATAAATGGTCTTCTCACTTGTGCAATCATGTCAATGAGCCATGCAGGGATTCTGATTACTGGATCTATTTGAATGAATGGATATCCTTTTTTTTTTTTTTTTTTTTTTTTAAATGCAGAGGTCAGTTAAACAATGCAGATTACTGTAGTGGAAAAGATACACCAGGCTTTTGTATGTCCATTAATTCTTTTTTTTTTTTTCTAATCAAGGTTCAATCTTTTCTAAATTTGCTATATGTTGATTGGGTGAATGGGTGGAATGAATTTTATAGGCTATGTAAGGAATAATCCACAGCTAGCTGTGCATTAAACAATTTTAATGCATGACGTGAAGGCAAAGACCCAGAGTGAAAGATTCTGTGCTTCTGGATGTTTCTGTGTTCTCAGAGTGACATATGCGCGTGTGTGCTTCAATGAAAACAGCGCATTAATATTAATATACAATGGTGATTAAACTGACTTGGAACTACCAGTGCATTAAACGGTTTCATTGCACACCTTCCAGCCAATCAGAATAGAGTATTCAGACAGACCATGGTATGAGCATTGATTATACCAGTTATTTTCTTACAATGAGGGGGATGATACTTACTGACCACTCTGAAATATAAATGGGAGAAATCAAAAAGCTCAATAGATACCATATCTTTAGGAATAGAAGTTAAAGGAATAGTTCACTCAAAAATGACAGTTCTGGCCTTATTTACTCACCCTCATGTTTTTTCATACCTGTATGTTTCAAGTGTCTTTGTCCATACAGTGCAAGTCAGTGGGGGACAAAACAACATTTGACTGATTTTCAATCAATCAATCAATCAATCAATCAATCAATCAATCAGTCAACCAATCAATCAATCAACCAACCAATCATTACATACATACATACATTTAAGACATGCAATTAATTGAGGATTAGTAAACGATGAAAGAATTTTCATTTTTGGGTGAACTATCCTTTTAAAATAGCCACTTGCCTTTTTGATACTCTGTAAGACTATGTTTGTTTACTCTATAATGTGCATTATCTTCTTTCAAGATTCCATCAATTCCCTCATACTAAGGAGAAAAGCATCTTTTTTAAACATTTAAAAAAGTGCCTTTGGGGAACCCTCAAGAAATCCTCTCGCACTATGAAATGTTTCAAGATAAAGAGCTGTCTTTGAGCTGCAGCAGATAACTTTGCTCTGCTTCCATCACATGCGGTGTCTGGCTAACCATGCATGCCGGGCCTCAACAGGATCTTATTGTGAGTAGTACTCCAGAAAGAAAAGAAAAAAATTAAAGTGGAGTGACAGATTGAAATTACACAATGAAGGATTGCTGGCAAAAGAGATGAGACCAGGCTGTTTACTAGGAGTGTTCAACACTGCTCATGGAATGAAATAGGTGAAATTCAATTCAAGAATTTCACACATGAGGCTCTATAGATACTGATAGATACCATCTGTAATCAGTTTCCCCTAAATTATCTGATAAGATTCTTCTGTGAAGCTTTTTAGTTAAATAAATAATAGTAAAATAAATAAATAAATGCTATTTTGCAAATGAATAAATACTTCAACAACATTTCAACAATTTACTTACACTTTATTAACATAACCAAGCACAATGATGGCACTTTTACTAATGCTTTTTGTATGTGTGTGTGTGTGTGTGGTTGAATTAGTTTGAGTTTTTTTCTGTGACTTTTTTTATTGATTATACTATTTGTATAGGTACAGCACAAAAACAATAACACAAAATTAAAAAATATCCATAGTGATTAATTGTATTACAGGATAATTTTAACTCTCCTGTCCCGTGAAAGGCTTAAAAAAATGAATATAAAAAGCTATCTAATTGCTCTATTAGAAATATTATACATTAATTAAACCAAAGATCAATTTATTAATGAGAACAGCATTTACAGAATGATAAAAGTGAGTAGTTTTATTTAAGCCGTCACATAACCTTTAATCATCTTTAAATACAACATAAATTAAAGCTGCAAGCAGTGATGAAAGGGCCCTCGCACCCAGGGCCACCACCACCCGGTGGCTTTAGGAAAACAGTGAATAGTGGGTGACATGCATGTAAGCAAGTAAATACAGTTGAAATATGGCAAAGTCATTTTGACTTGCCACACTTCCTGCTGCCAACAGGTGCCACTTTTACTATTACTGAATATTGCCATGTAGATGTCTTCAGGCTAAGACTATTATCAATCATGTGAAGTTTGGAGCAGATCGAACAACTTCCTGTTTCGTGGCGTTAATCGCATACATTAGCACTTAGCCAAGTGTTGCATGATTGCAACGTTTTTCTAGTATGTTTGGTACTTCATGGCATATTTAAATGTGTTTCTGGGAGTGAATTACTATGCAAAGCATGCCATTTCCTGTTGTCAGCAGGTGGCACTATGATTAACTGAATATTGGCATAGAGATGTCTTCAGGCCAAGACTCTTATCAAACATGTGAAGTTTGGGGCAGATCGGACATTGTATGCCCAAGTTACAACAACTTCCTGTTTCATGCTGAAACATCAAATTTTGTCAGGACGCCACGGACACGCCCTTCAACGAAAACTGAAGATCTTCACAATGTAACGTCACAAAGGCCTTTAGATTAGACTGACCAAATATGACCTTGATCTGATTAAAGCTCTAGGAGGAGTTAAAGTACAACGTCTGGAAATGGCAAAAACTGCTAAAAATTTGCAGAGAAAATTCAAAATATCTCACTTCCTGTTGGGTTTACAAATTTTGCACCAAGGGACTTTTTTGTAGGTATTGGGCTGTTACATGTGTCTACCGAATTTCATACCTGTATGTGAAATGTAGCGTGAAAGGCGCTTAATTGAAATTTTGTATCGAGCCATTTTGCCACACCTAATTCTGAAACCCATATCAGACGTAAATTTTCACCACTTCTGACGCGTGTGCAAAGTTTCATGAGTTTTCAAGCATGTTTAGGCCCTCCAAAATGCAATTCATTTCGGAGAAGAAGAAGAATTGACTGAGAAATTACAATAGGGTCCTCACACCATCAGTGCTCAGGCCCTATTTACATTGACTTACTGTAAATGAAGATAGCTATGGCATGCTTGGTTTAAAAGGCTTTGACGATTTCACAGGATGAAATGAACATTATGGTGCCTCTTAGTTCACTGGTCTTTTCAAATCGCGTGTATGTCATGATCAAGGGCCAGATATCTCTGAACAGACTCCTCAGGGCATAAGACATGCTCAAATCTAACCTATTCTATTTGAGTTTGCTAAGTTGAGCAAGAAATCAAATCTTGATATGATACATGGGTCAGAGAGATGAGGAACATTTTGTATTTGTCTGTTACATACAATATTTACCGTCAGAGTTTACAAGACAGGATTTACATATGCCATGTATTTGGTTCAGATGCATGTTTGTTCAAAGCATGGAATGGAAATTCATGCTTGCTTTTTTTCCTTCTGGTCCCTGGAGAAAGAATCAAAGTCCATGCATTCATCCATGCAATGAAAATCTCTTTTAAGCATGGATGGTTTTCCAATAGGGCAAGAAGCTCAATTTTCTAGATTCATCTCGTCATATTTACTACAGCTTCTGCTGTGGCGGAGCTCCAGTTCGGCACCGAAATTTCTGATCAATTATCAATTCTTTCAGATCAATATCTGATCTGATCAGTTCTTACCTAAATTATTTTTCAGAATTTGTCTGGTTATTGGTTTCAGTTTCTTCCAAAAAGGTGTACGTGAGAGCTGTTGGTTTGGCAGCTGTTCTTGCTGTGTTGTGGCAATGATCCAAGGCTGCCTGACTTTACACTAAAAATAAGTAACTCAAAATCCAAAAGCACCATTAACGATGACACCAATACAGATATTGACATCCAATACAAATTCCAAGGTTGTATTAAATAAAAAGACAATCACCATAGGCACTACAATAAATACACAGTGCAGCTTATTATTGCATTTGTGTACCATTTGAAAATGAGTACAGCATGTGGGAAAACATATGAAAAATATATAGGCTAAGTAAATAACATTTTTGAACTGCTTAAATTCTTTCAATGTAAATTGTATACATCCATGCATGCTGCGTAGCTTTCTCTCATGAAGACCTTTTCAATAATCCACATTTTGTTATCTTGAGCAGACTTGCAGAAACCTTTTGGTGAGCAGTGACTCATGGGGGAGGTGTATTTTTCAGTACAGAATTTCTTACATTAGAGTACCTTGAACACATGCCTGTTTTTCTTTTTATGTAAATAGCAAGACTTTTTAACAAAGAAATATGTTTGAATGTGCCATTGATGTTCATTTCATGTGTTAAGGTTTATATTGTTGTTGTTGTTGTTGTTAATAATATTTTTATTTTGTAGATGGCTGAATTTTTTTGTATAACAAATATAGTAATAGAAAATATATTAAAATAAAATATATTAACTTTATTATTATATGTACATGTACAAAAGGTAATTCTAATCATCTGTGTACTAAAATACTCTGCAGACATATCAAAAAACATATAGGCTATATACGGCATGGTGTACTGCGTTTAGCAGCCAATGGTGAGGGAAAAAAATGACAAAACGGGCCACTAGGACCAAGGTGAGCAGGGGTAGAGTTCGACTGAGTTCTGACATGAAACGGAAATTGTCTGCATCTGAAATCGCATACATCCCTTAGGCGAAAAACAGTATGTGACCAAAGAAGTAAGTCTGAATTCACAGTACTCATAAAAGAGTAGTCAAAAAGAACTTGGATTACCTGATTCTTCTGGTGAGATTCTGAAGTGTACATATAAGGACACTTTACTCCATGAGGCCACGGATGAGGATTTGTGAATGGCAGTGAAGTGATGCAACTGACGCTGTAGGTCACATGATAATGACAACATGGCAAATGTTGTAGGTCCAGATTACGTTCACACACATTCATACTATATAGAATGTACTTTTGAAGTTAAGTGGTCGATATAAATAAATACTTACTCGAGAGAATGCGATTTCAGATGTCTTTTCTTCCCTTTTGTAACATTTATTTAAATGAAATGGCTTCTAGATCAAGAAATTAATGTAGGGTGTGGCTGTGTCTGAAATCACCCCCCATACCCTTAAATTAAAAAAAAAACAGGGCACTATTTGAGGGGACAACCATTTGTAGTGGTGTCCAAAACCATAGTGGACATTATCAAGTGCACTCATTAAAGGATTAGTCCACTTTCATATAAACTTTTCCTGATAATTTACTCACCCCCATGTTATCCAAGATGTTCATGTCTTTCTTTCTTCAGTCGAAAAGAAATGAAGGTTTTTGATGAAAACATTCCAGGATTATTCTCCTTATAATGGACTTCAATGGTCTCCAAACGGTTGAAGGTCAAAATTACAGTTTTAAAATTACAGTACAGCTTCAAAGGGCTTTAAATGATACCAGACGAAGAATAAGCGAAACGATCGGTCATTTTCGAAAAAAAAAAAAAATGTAAATGTATGTGCTTTATATAAACAAATGTTCGCCTTCTAAGTGCTTCCGCCAAAACCGCATTTCCGTATTCTCCAAAAAGTTTACGCTGTATGTCCTACGCCTTCCTTATTCTACTTACGGAAAAAATGTAACTGGCGCTGTGTTCATTCCGTAAGTAGAATAGGGAAGGCGTAAAAGCGTAAACTTTTTGGAGAATACGGAAATGCGGTTTTGGCGGAAGCACTTAGAAGGCAAACATTTGTAATTTTGACCTTCAACTGTTTGGATCCTGGAATGTTTTCATCAAAAACCTTCATTTCTTTTCGACTGAAGAAAGAAAGACATGAACATCTTGGATGACATGGGGGTGAGTAAATTATAAGGAAAAGTTTATTTAAAAGTGGACTAATCCTTTAAATTCCATAATGCACTGCAATACAACTGTACAAAAGTGTACAACCGATGTACACTCAACGGTTAGACAATACCCATAATGCACTGTGAGAATCGCGCGCCAAATGAATTTCCGCGTATCGCCAGAAGATGGCGTCCGCAGCTGAATCGTGCATCCATCCATTTTCCAAATCACTGGTCCAGCGTAATATCATACAGGTATAAATTATTTTTTAATTGACTGTTATATAGTTTATTTAAGGTTTATACATGCTAGTTTCCATGGCAGAGTTCAAGATAAATCTTTTCATCACTACTGGACCTGCTAGTTCGGTAAGTTTCAAATGATTATTAAATGGAAAGCACAAACTATGCAAAAGCAGCAAGCCTTACAGCGCACTCAGTGTCCGAATTCACTTACGCGTTTACATTCACTCCTTCAAGTGAGCTATATTAGTGGAGTAATGTAGGGAATAGTGAATGATATGAGGGCGATTTCGAACACAGCTCGGGACTTGATTTTGTTCATCGGGAATTGGTTGGATTGTATCTAGCCTATTTGAGTTGTTGTCCTGTCTTTGCGCCAGCAAATACAGAAAACTGATGAAGCTGCAAGAGGAAGGGGAAGTTATTTTGATTAAAGATTATGGGGGAACATAAATTTAACTAATAATAATAATGTAAACAAATAAATAATTTAAAATAAATACGGCAATATTCGAATCTGTTAATTAATAATGACCGGTTCATTAAAGCAGTCTGAACGATTCATTCCGTATTCGGACTGAATCGTTCCAAGCTGTTCTTGAATCAATAACTGACTTACAGATCCAAGAACCAAAACATAAGTACGCCAGGAGGTTGTGACAAGTGAGTGTCTTTTAATCGTGTTTATCCAAAGCCATTTTTAACAGAGGAATAGCTTTCATAAAAGTAGTGGACAAAACCATGGCAAAAATGTGGTCTCTGTATATGTTCTATAGTGGTTGAACTGCACAACACAGAAAAGGACAGTCGTTTCTATGTGGACACAGGCTCTTTTTGAAAGGCCATGAAATGCTAGAGAGAATGGCTAGATATTCTTCACCACTGCATTTAGTTTTATCTGCTTTAGAAAATAAAAAGAGAATGATTACAAGTTATGAGTTACGAGTCAAGACTGTCACTCCCCTGTGATACAAATGCTTTTGAAATGACTGAGATGAAAGTGGTCTTGATCCTCATATATCTTGAAAAACATCTGTTATTGGCCATTAATGTTCTGACCTACCAGGCGGATCTCTGTAGCAGTTCTGTTTCTCGCTCTGGTTCCTCTGCTAAAATGCCAGCTGTGAATCGAACGCCTACAACATCCTTTTAAAAGACACGCTTATAGCCACATACATCAGTCCATACCGTGCTGTAAATTACCTAATGCTAAATGTGGAATATATTGTTTTAATAGCAATAATTTAATCTGAGAAGGGGAGTGTTTTTCTTTGTGAACATTTACATATATACATATAGGCTTATGTCTCTGGAAATACTACTGAATGAAATGATCAGCATCAGAATGCATATTAGCATATATATTTGGCCAATTTATATTCTAAAATTCTGAAAGGAAAACATAAATATACAAATCTGCAGTGAGAATTACTGGATTTAAATATTCAATGTGAGTTGGGAAAAGTAAAAAGATTTTATATCACCTTTGAGATTTAGCTGGTCATTATATACTAATATCACAATTATGCTTTTGACCAGATTTCAGTGGTAGGATGGTTGTAATAATGGAGTAAAATTCTCAGTGGCATCACATTATTTCTAGAGAACAGTTAAGGCAATTTCCAATGTTTAATGGATGGGCTTTACGCCTAATATGAAGACAGAAGCATGATATGCTGTAGAAACAAATGCTACGATCTATCTGTCAAATAAGAAAATGTCCAAATCACAGCATAAAACAACAGAACAAGAAAACAATAAACACAGGGTATGCTGCTAAATTCTAAGCCATGCTTTTTTTTTTTTTTTATTAACTTAGGCTCATCATTCATCTTCTTGATCAGATTTGCTATTTCTCTCCACTATATAAATCAAGTAGTGCTGTTTTCAGTTATACATTGTGACATTTTTTTTTTTTTTTCTGGAGGTAAATTCATGCTAGATGCAGGCTTTGTGTGAGGGCAAGATTATCAGTGAATAATTACTTAAATTTCAAAACAAAATGTATTGAATGGCTTCAGCAAACTTTTGTGGTTTCACAATGGCGCTGTCATAATGGTGAAACCCAGAGATAAGCTTTATTTAATCAAACAATAATCCAAGCACAGGGAACAGAAACCAGGAACACACAGGAGCAGAACTGAAGACAACAACTGACAAACACAGGAAACACTGGAACATACACGCATAGACAAGCAAACTAAGGGTACGTTTACACAACAACGTTCCAGTTTTCCTTTGCGTTTTGCACTCAAAAAAATAGCTCTTTGGCTGAACATGATTTAGTCATGGACAGTGGTTCCACGTGATTGAAGCAAGTAAAACCAAATAGAATCAACCATGTACAACTAACTAGAATCAATGGTGTTCATTTAACTTGAATGAATGGTTTTAGTTAAACTTAAATAAATGGTTTTCATTTAAATTGACATTCAAATAAACTAAACATTTTAGTTTATTGACATAAACTAAAATGAACTTTTCTTTACACATGTGATGTTTGGTGTTGGCAGTTCAGAAGTGATACTGGTTTCATCCAGAGCTCTACCATAACGGTTGCTTTATTATTAAAGAAATTTGAATTCTTGTTAGCAAGTCCTCAACCCAAGCACAAGCTCCACACTTTACCACAATGGTAACCCCTAAAACCACTAACATAACAGAAACTTTTAAATACCAATATAATAGAACATTGAACATTAACAAGTCTCTCCATTTTCTCATCTTGCTTAAAATGCATACAAAGACACTTTATTTCAACATTTACTCTCCCAATTCAGCCCCTTCGCAAAGCATGATGGGAAGTGAAAGTCCTGTTTGATTGGGTTACTTGATTTGATTTAAACATGTTATTTCAAAATGAAAACATCAAGTTAAGTCAAAGAGTAACCATTTGAACCAGAAACCTGCAAAATGGTGTTAAATCAAAATAAATTGTTTAAATAAAGTGAAAAGCATCAAAAAACATTGTCAAAATGCTTCCCGTTCACATGGATCCACAAAATCAACTAAAAACGTTGTTTTATGCATGCCAGGCCAGTAGTTGGCGATGTCACTTTGTAAAGAATCACTATGTATAGCCCACAACTATAGACTGTACTTGTAATATGAATGCGCATAACGTCACCGTTTTCACAAATTCGCGTTTTTGTAGTTTGCACGGAGATGATAATGCTATCGTTTTCAAAAACTTGCACTTTGAAACCCGTTTTCAAAAGTTTTGTTTTTCGTTTTCAGGCCACCAAATGTAAATGAAGAGCCAAAACACATAAAAAGTTTAACATTTTTAGTTGAAATGTTGTGTAAATGGCCCCTTGATAACAAGACGCATACAAAAATGATATATATGATATATAATGAGTATAGAGGAGTGTCAAAAGAACTACAAAGATCTAAAAAACTAGAAACAGAAAATAAATCAAATACAAACTAAACATAGAAGTCCAGCTTGGAGACATGACGTGGTGTCTTTTTGTATCTTTTTCGGCCCTGGACAACTGTCAGTGTTTATACTTTTATATTCCACCAAAAAAACAAACAAACAAAAAACAGTTAAAAAAGTAACAGCGTATGGGTTGGGAACAAAATGAGGGTGAGTAAATGAGACAGAATTAGCATTTTGGAGTGAACTATCCGTTTACTTCAGTGTTTCCCTGCAGTTATTTTGCATTAATAGTTCGCATTAAGAGATGAGAGAGTTTTTTTCAGGAGTGTCTCACAAGCACATCTTGTGCATCTTGTAACTTTGAATTATTTTACCTGCAATCTAAAAGCATCTCTTATTGAGGAGGTAATATCCATTTCTACAGGGAGAGAGTGCTGGATAATGGAGAGAATTCTCTCTGGCTGTGATAAACTTTCTAGCCTTCTGCATTGGTCTATGATCTGAATGCTGAATTTAATTGAAACTGCATGTGTAATGAAGCTGCTTTAATTGGTAGAGGATAGAGCAGTTCATTCTTTCAGTATTTGTCACTTGAAGCCTGTTGAAACAGGATTGGGCATCTTGTGTATGCAATGCCATTGTGGTCATGTCAGTCATTATTAAATTTAAGATGGCTTTAGGAAGAATCGCATTTAGAGTGAAGCCTGTGAGCCTTCAAATAACTGCAGTCTGAGATAGATTGTGTTTCACCCTGTTCTGCAATTAGTTGAGGGAAATCTACATATTACAGCGCAGCAACATTATGAAAATTATGCTCGTGCTTACAGTCATTTGTTCAAAATCTGAAGGATATAGAATTGGCTTGTGTTTGTGTAATGTAAACACAGAGGCAATTTAATAAAAAATAGTCTTGAATGTAATATCGGAATAATTGTGGCTTGCTAAAAAATGTTATTTCTTGAAAATTCATTAAGGATGTCGCATAGCAAATCCATTTGCGCAAAGCATCTCACTAATGACTGAGCTCGGGGGCTATCTTCTTTTCTAACATTTAAATGACATGGCTCACTTTTTATCTTGTGCCATAATATTGGATTTTGTTTAAAGTCCCCCTTTAGTCAATAATTTTATCCCTAAAAACTCATCACCAAAATGACATATTTAAATGTTTTTTTCCTGAGAAAATTTTTTTCTTCATGCCTTAAAATAGCTTGAATGTAACTCTACACCCTTGTCTCATTTAATATACATGGATCAATGAATATGCAAGTTAACCCTGCCTCCACTCGCTCACACCAGCTCAGAGATCCACTCTGTCAATTACTGAGGTAAACGTAGCACAATGGTATCGCTCTTTACAACATCGGACACATAATGGTAATTAATATGATTAGCCTTTTGCTAGACTATGTTATCAAACAGCTCATAATGTGTTGCTAATGTTACACAAACCATGTTCCCGTTCGCCATGTCAGAGCCAGACAGCTGCCTTCTAACAATCAGTATCCAATCACTTTGAACAACTCAGAACGTCAGTGGAGAAAGGCATATAGTTCATCATAACATTGTAATATACATCATATACCCGCCGTTTTGCTAAATCTACACAATTTTTCATATCAACAGAAAAATGTTAATTACCTGGCTTCTCTTGAGACTCCCCTGCTAGTTCTCTGTTAATTATATGCTAAAGCCGGCTGGCACGTTGACGTGATTGGTTACAAGGTAGTTTGTGATGTCACAGACACCATCGATTTCAAGCCACGGGTTTGAGACTGTCTTTTTTTACTGCAGTTTTAAGGAGAAAATACTCAGCAATGGTTGATATATGAATTTGCACATGGTTTGTCTTAAAGCATATTAAAAACACCACATAGACATATAGACAAACAAAATTAAAAACTTGATTTTCACCACAGGGGGTCTTTAAAAAATGGCCGCATTTATCTGAATTATCGGCAAAAACAACTTCCTTGTAAATGTTATCCTGCAGGAGATGCTGCGGAGAGCAGTAAAATGAGGCAAAGCCACATTCAGCTGTGTTGGTTCTCATGCAGTGCAGAGGATGGTGGTGGAGGAATCTCCAGTGGAGCTGTTTATTACAGCTGATGCTGGAGACTGAATCATTGCTGTGGAGAACAATGGAACTGTGTTTGTGAACTGGGGCTAAGAGAGGAATGGGGCATTCAGTTTATTTGTCCTGTTCAGTACCCCTCTCACTTTGGATTAGTGGAAATCACCTCAGCTGCAGTTTAACGAGAAGGGCATGGTGATTCTTTAACTTCTCGGTTACTTTCGTAACCTCCATTTCCTGATGGAGGGAACGAGATGCTGTGTCGAATTACCGACACTAGGGGTCACTATTGGGTGCCCCAAAAACCTCTGATGTATTCAGAAAAGGCCAATGGGAATTGGCGAGTGAAATTTGCATGCCCAGCCTCCCCGGACATCTGGCTATAAAAGAGGGCTGGCGTGCTTCACTCATTCAGGTTTGTGCTAAGGAGCCGAGACAGTGTTTCGACCACTTTAGCATCAGTTCAGAGTTGTGGCAGGAGAGAAACAACGTCTTGTACCCTCCATCTGTAGGTTACTTTGACGTTGTGTCAAATTACAGACACTAGGGATCCCTATACTAATCACCACAACTTACTGAACAGCGTTACAAGCTTCGGTACACTCAGACCAACTCACAGACTTCCGCTAATCTCCCTTTACCCTTACAATAAGAATAGGTCACTTCAGCTGTAAAAGGGATTATTTATTTATTTAAGTTAATTTATCACAGCTGAGCACACCTGGTTGTTAATGTTGGGGAAGTGTTCAAAAGGGAACACTAAGGAGACCACAGGTTAATATGTGGAAAATACATCCTATGGACTTACCAAGGGAAGGAGTACATAGGGAAAAAGTCTCTGTGGTGGGCTCCACCTACTAGGGGGGAGACTACCAGCCACAGCGACTGGCGACAGAGTCCAGGGGAAGACACACCATCAGGGAAACCGAACAGTGGAAATACACATATGGGACCGCCAGTGTGCTTAAAGGATGGAAAAAGGGTCCTGGGTTCACCAACCATGGGAACTCTCCTTGACATAAAAATGCACATTATCACCTCAGAGAGAGGAAAGGCACTGAAATGTGAGATATATGCCAGTCATCCGAGTTTTACCTGTTGGTATCTAAAATTAGAGTTGAAACCGGTTCCACCCGGAGATTATAGAATCTTGCAAAGGTGTTGGGCTTAGCCCAGCCTGCAGCTCTGCAGATGTCTGCCAATATAGCAACATTTGCTAAAGCCGAAGAGGCTGCGACGCCCCTGGTTGAATGAGCTCTCACTCCCAAGGGATATGGTATACCCTGAGCTTGCTAAGCCAAGAGAATAGCATCCAAAATCCAGTGAGCTATTCTCTGTTTGGAGACAGCCTTCCTCTTCTGCTTTCCTCCAAAGCAGACAAAGAGCTGTTCAGATTGTCTAAAGCTCTGTGTTCAATCTAAATATATTTGCAAACCGTGCACTGGGCACAACAGAAACAGGGCTCGGTCTCCTCCCTTATTGCTTGCAAGTTCACCACTTGATCCCTGAAAGGAATAGTGGGAACCTTAGGCACATAGCCAGGTCGGAGTCTCAGGATGATGTGAGAGTCTGCCAGCCCAAACTCTAGGCACGTTTTGCCGGTCCACCACCATCTTGACATAGGTGAGTGCAGTCAGGAGGGCCGTCTTTATAGAGAGAGCACTAAGCTAAACTGACTGTAAAGGCTCAAATGGATCTCTCTGCAGGTCCTGTAAGACCAAGGAAAGATCCCAAGAGGAGATGAGGTGCATTCTCTGAGGATTCAACCTCCTTGCACCTTTCAGGAACCTGATAATTAGGTTGTGCTTTCCTAAGGACCTGCCATCCATTGTGTCATAGTTTGCTGCGATGGAAGCCATGTACACCTTAAGGGTGGAGGCAGATAAGTGCCTCTATAGGGTGTAGGCCCTTTTTGAGGGAAAAAAAGCACTGACCCAATGCCACATCTCCAAGGGTCTTCCCTTGGGAAGAACACCAAGTAACGAACTGACACCACGTCAAGGCTTATAGCCGCCTTGTAGAGGGGGCTCTAGAGTGAGTGATTGTAATCACCGCTGGTGATAGCCTTCTGAATTCCTTCGCATCCCATCCAGGGACCAGATGTGAAGGTTCCAAAGATCTGGGCGCGGGTGCCAGATTGTGCCTCACTCCTGAGAAAGAAGGTCCTTCAAGGGAATTCGCCAGGGTGGGGTCGACGCCATCAGCGTGAGCTCTGAGAACTAAGTCTGGTTGGGCCAGTATGGAGAAACCATTAGGACGTGTTTTTCTTCCTCCCTGATCTTGCACAGCATCTGTGCAATGAGGCTCACTGGGGGGGATCCGTACTTGTGCAGGCCCTGTAATTTGGCAGATTTTTTAAGCTTTGATTTTCATTTTGTTTATATCATTTTGTTTAACATTTTACAGTATCATGATAACACAGGTTAAAAACATTAACAGTGCAATGCATAGTGGATCTAAAGGTCTGAGATCATATTGCACATCACATCTGGGATTCAAAATTTTATGAGGATTTAAAAAAATAAAACAATAAAATGTTAATTAAAAATTAAATTAAAATGAATAAGAAATACTGGTAATACAGTACAGAAAGATCCTATTAGTTAATGTTAGTTAACACATTTGAGCAATTAGCAATACATTAGTATTTATTAATCTTTGTTAAACAAAATGATGTTCTTATTTAGCTCAGGTCCATTAAATAATATTAACAGATATTAACATTAACTAAGATTAATGAATGCTTTAGTTAACTAATGTTAACAAGTTCAACCTCACTGTAAAGTGTTACTAAAATATTTATGATTATACAACAGTTAGTTTCAGAACTCCAATATGATTGGGCCAAAGCACTGATCTATATAAATGACATTGTTAATGCAATGTCATTTATATAGATAAGTGGGCGAGAGGGGTTTCAAGAGTAGGCTACTGATATACTGTACATAGCACATCAACAGCACTGGCACTTTTCACAGTTTGTATCTCACTCCACTTGTCTGTTTTTGCGCGTTAGACTGTCAGTCTGTGTGTGGGAATTTGTAAGCGATTTTTCTGCCTGTTACATCACTACACTAGCAGATGTCAATGAGTGATACTGATACTGATAAACTTTATTAATCCCCAAAGGGAAATTTACGTCACAGCAGCACAACAATAAAATAAAATAAAATAAATAAAAAACATAAACAACATTCACAACAGCAAAATCACTTATCAAAGCATTATGATTATATACAACCAAGTAATCCTTGAATATAGTCTATAATCTTGTATAATGCTGGTTCTAGCAGTTGGTAAAAAGGACTTCCTAAAACGTTCCTTGTAACAGTGGGAATAAATTAATCTTGAGCTATACGTACTCACAAGACCTCAAAATGTTTCATGAAAGGGATGACAATCATGATTCTTAAATAATAAAAAACAGTTTCTCTATCATTCTGTCTCCTCTAAGGTGGGTAACACACTCCCCACCACAGTCTTTGACTGCAGTCTTTATCAGTGAGTCATTTGAATCATTCAGTGAATCGAATAAAAAACACAGAATCATTCGGGAATGAAGCACCACTACTGTGTTGCAACAGTCATGCCGTGGCTTTGTTGGAACTATATTTTCGTTAGCAGAGCAAATAAATAACTAGTATTGCTTAAAATGTAAGTTACCCAATGTTAACTTGTTGTTAGAAAAAAGGGCAAAATAGAAGCATTTTCATTAGTGGTCTCTTTTGAATCCCACTGTACATTTAATCATTCTGTGTTGACCATATAACAGTAACAACTTCAAGAGTATCAGCAACTTGTAACTTGCAGCGTTTTATTTTATTTTATTATTATTATTATTTTATTTTATTTTTTTTTTTTTTGCATGCATATTCTCCTGTACTTATGGTTCCAGTGCAACATTTGGTTCAACAATCCTGCCTGTTCACAATGACTAATGACACTTAACCCTGTAGCTCGAGGGAAACTGTCCCTGCAATTAGTGTTCTGTTGCAATTTCAACAGCGCTCGATGGAAAGCTTCCACCATAAGGAATTAAAACTGAATGCTGCCTTGATTCAGTTAAGTGGTGTGCCATGCATGCAGATTGCAGATAGGCAATGTTGAATTGAACATAAAAATCATTTTAAGGGCCTACATTTGACATGTTGTCAAAACGATTTCAGAAGGTCATTTGAAGCATGTATTTAAATGATTAGTTTTGAATGAACTATACAGAAAAATACAGTTATAGCGTTCCTGTATCTCAAATACTAAAGCATGGTACTAGTATCTATCTATCTATCTGTCTATCTATCTGTTTCTCCATCCATCCATCCATCCATCCATCCAGTTTACTGTGATAAATCTGTGTGCATGCTAAAAATATACAAATGTACAAAACTTTCTCAGGGCTCTAATCATTCAATCATTCTCTTTTTTTTTTAAATCCATCAACAGATTTCAAAACATCATCATCTTTTTGTTCCCCACTTATTATCACTCTTATCTAAAAGAAATTTCTTTTAAAATTTGAAATATGGTGGTTTTTAGAGCAGAAGGCCAGCTGAGAGATGAATGACGACCCAACAGGTAAGTTTTTTGAAAGTAAAACTCATTCGTTCAATACAACACATGCTGATTGTTTGATGTTTCTAAGCTTTAAGCCAATTGTTGCAGAAGCGATAGTTTGTGTAGTGATATTTATCTTATGGAAATATTAATATCTTTGTAACAAAGTCTGAGGAAGAGTGCCTAAACTCATGGGCAATATGCTAATGTGTAAATGTCAAAGTTGTAAATTACTGCATATTGAGAAATACAGTTCATGGTGGGTCTCTGTTTAAAAATATTGTTCTGTTCAGATTCATTACTAGAGAATGGTTTGATCTACAATGAAATCTATTAAAAGTAGATTTAAAAAGACAAGGGCTTTACTCACTTATCACTTGGAATAAATTGAAACAGTCAAGCCCATTTGTGGAAAGAAAGTAAGATAAATCTTCACATGAAAGTTACGTTCGTGCAGGACAAATCAGACAGTTACATTACTCTCTGCAGCTCGGACTAATTGAGGGTACTTGATTAATGATATGCCTTATTGCAGTAATGTGAAAACAATAAGAAATTAATTATCCAGTCTTCTAAGGTTCTAAGGAGCAACATTTCCATTTAAGTTGTCAAGATGCTAATTAACAATATCACAGACTTTATGGGTGTATACATGTATTTTTTTAAACACTCGACTGCAACAATTACTTACCTGCTCATGAGTGTGGAATCAGTTGTTGTGTTGGTCTTTCAAAATGAATGAATCGGTAATCTGTGGAAGCCTGAATTATTCTTACTTCCACTTTTCACTTCACAAAGCTTAATTCAACAGGATAACATCTGACACTCACAATGGGAATCTTATTAATCTCTGCACACAGTGTTTAGACTATCTGTGCAATGTGACAAATCAGTTATGTCAGGATACCAGCCCTAACAGTGATGAACGACTGCTGTGCATTGCCAGAATATTGTAGCCTAATATATATTATGTAACAAATATATAGAACTCTCATTTCTCCAGAACATTTCCTGTTTTGTTTCATTTTGAAAGTGATTTCTTTTTCAATTCTTGCTCGTACCTGCAACATAAACTTTGAAAAATAAATAAAAATTGCTGAAATAAAAAGGCAGTTACTGCTTTCAGTGCTTAACATCTGATATATAATCTAAAAATGATATGCCCATGTAGACATTGGGAAGAATGAGGTTGGTTGGCACAATTTTCATTCTCTGGTGGGAAAAAAAAACACCAACTCAGTGCAAATGAAAGCTTAAATCCATGTGTAAAACAGGACGTCCATGTGTAAAAACACGGGATGCAACGTTTTGAGAGAGGAGCAAACAAAAATAAAACATATAAGCTGTGTCCGAAATCACATAGGTACTACATTTGAATTTGAATTTACTTCGGGAATGTTAAAAAATGTTCTGTAGTATGAATATGGGTAGTAGTATGAATGAAATTCGGACGTACTTCTGCCATGTTGTTACTGACTGTCATGTGACCTACCAGCATCTGTTGAATGGCCAGGTTGGTTCAAGCTGATAGAAAGGCAACAGTAACTCAAATAACCACTCGTTACAACCGAGGTCTATAGAAGAGCATCTCTGAACACGTATAACCTTGAAGCAGATGGGCTTCCCCTGTTGAAAAAAACAGCATATGCTGGTTAGGTATGTTTTGAAGCATGGCAGCTGGTTTGAGCTGGTTTATGCTGGTCCTTAGTTGGCCATGAGCTGCTTTAAGCTGGTCCTGAGCTGGAGCTAGTTGCTTAGGACCAGCACTTGACCAGCTTAAACCAGCTCATGACCAGCTAAGGACCAACTTAAACCAGCTGCCATGCTTCAAAACATATACCTAATCAGCATATGCTGTTTTTTTTTTTTTTTTTTTTTTTAACAGGGACAGCAACAGAAGACCACACCGGGTACCACTCCTGTCAGCTAACAGAAAACGGAGGCTACAATTTGCTCGAGCTCACCAAAATTGGACAATAGATGGTTGGAAAAAACGTTGCCTGGTTTGATGAGTCTCGATTTCTGCTACAACATAATGATGGTAGTGTCAGAATTTGGCGTAAACAACATGAAAGCATGGATCCATCCTCGTATCAACAGTTCAGGCTGCTGGTGGTGGTGTAATGGTGTGGGGGATATTTTCTTGGCACACGTTGGGCCCCTTAGTACCAACTGAGCATTGTTTAAACATCACAGCCTACCTGAGTATTGTTGCTGACCATGTCCATCCCTTTATGACCACAGTGTACCAATCTCCTGATGGTTACTTCCAGCAGGATAAAACACACCATGTCACAAAGCTCAAATCATCTCAAACTGGTTTCTTGAACATGACAATGAGTCCACTATACTGAAATGGCCTCCACAGTCACCAGATCTCAATCCAATAGAGTACCTTTGGGATGTGGTGGTGGAATGGGAGATTCACATCATGGATGTGCAGCCGACAAATCTGCAGCAACTGCGTGATGCTATCATGTCAATTTGGACAAAAATCTCTGAGGAATGTTTCCAGCACCTTGTTGAATCTATACCACGAAGAATTAAGGCAGTTCTGAAAGCAAAATGAGGTCCAACCTGGTACTAGCAAAGTCTACCTAATAAAGTGGCTGGTGACTGGCCAAAATGTTTGTCTAATATTTTTTATGATTAGTCTGATATATTCTAATAATGCTTTAATGGCTTTAACAATGGTTACTATTTTAATTAGCCATTGAATTGCTTTTTTCTACAAAATTGCTAGTTTTATTTATCCACTACTGCACACATTCCCTTTTTTTTCTTGTTATGTAACCTGTGCTCATGTATAAATAAATCTATTAATGTGCTTAAATCAAAGGAATGGATGGCTTAATGGCAAGCCTGTGATGTAAAAAGAAAAAGAAGCCCCAGGCAGAAAAACCTTATTTACCTCAATACTTTTTTGGAGGATCGATAAGCCATTAAAGGTTTCCTACAGCCTTAATAAGACATTCACTGAACTACACAGAACCAATATGTATCTCGCTCCAGCACTGTTTTTATTTTCATGCCTCTAAGCTCACAAAGCACTAATTTCAGCTCTGTGAATTGGATAATGGGATAGATTCAACATCAAAGTATTAAGAGTGAAACAATTTGCTTTTGGGTCCATTCATGTTTTGTACCGCATTGCTCAAGCGTTGACCTTAGATTGGATTTGGGTCCTATAGCACCTCTTGGCAGTAAATGCAGAATGGAGTCTTTAAGCGAAGTCATTTTTCCTTTAACATTTTGATTGGATCATTGTGACCCTAAGTGGTATGCTTGGGCAAATACAAACACACACTGAATCATGTCAAGTGGCTTCTTCATTCACTACAAATTGTGACTCCATTATAAACGTTTTAAAAAAAAGACCAAGATGATGTTTGTGTCAAAAAGGCCACCATATCTGGCACATAACAATCAGCATCAGAAAGCAGCAAAAAATATCACTTTATATTAGGTGTCTTTAACTACTATGTACTTACATTGAAAAAAAAAAATGTTAGGTACAATGTACTTATTATATTCATGTTGTATTGCAAAACACTTGCTGCTGCTATTGAGGTGAAATATGGGCAAGGTTAGGACAGGTTTGGTGGTATGGTTAGGTTTAAGGGTTGGTTATGGGGTAAAGGAAGGGTCAACAGTGTAATTATATATTTACATTCAGATTATTTTTAAAAAATATATAAGTACAATGTTATGTAAGTTAATGTTTGTTCCAAAATAAAAGCCTGTTTGACTGTGGCACCACTGTTTAATGCTAGTTTTTACCCATTACCCAGCCATGCACGTTGTATTACCCCAGCAGATTTCTTGATTCATGCAGCAGTGAAATATAGATTTCTTCCTTACTTCTTCCTTAGTGCTTCAGATATATGTAATTTGTCACAGTTTTTGCCAGGGTATGAAACAATTATTTTTTCATCCCATATAGAAAATACTATTGTGTAAATGTTTCTTAAAATTAATATTAAATATTAATCACCTGGGCCAGTATCTAGTGATTCCAGTTGAGATTAATCAATCTGAATGTGAGCTAATGTGTTTTCTTTGAGTGGAATGATTATCTGTTTCATTCTAAATGGAGGTTTATTATAGGGGGAGACCGGGGGCAATTGTAACAAATTTTGGTCATGTCGTCATTACTCAAAAACCTTTTGAAATATTTGGATACAATATGTCAGTAACTTTTATCTATGTGTTCTACTTGTTAACAGCCACCAAATGTTTTTACAAGCGATGTTAGAGTCACAATATTGATTGAAACATTAGAAGTCAAATGTTACATCTGCCCCCACATGCGGGGGCGATTGTAACAACACATGTAATACCTTCATATAAATACCAATGACCACAGTGAACTCCAGAGAATATGGATATAGTTAAAACTATTTAATATCCACGACATCCATATTGTCCAGAACAATTAATTAACTCCCCTTGCTATTTTCCTTGGTCTGAACCTAGGCATGCTGTGAACAGAGAGGGCCTACTCAGTAAAATGGATCCCCAGATTGAGAGGCAAAAACACTTTTCTTAAATTATTGGGAAAAAAATGATCTATTTTGATGTCCTTACTAAGCTTGGACGCTATTTTGATGGTGTCCAGGGCAATTGTAATGCAGTGTTACAATTGCCCCCGACTGTACCATGTCGTGACAAGCTACCCTGCTAGCTAGAAACAACGAAGCTAATGTTTGACAAAGATATCAAATGTTAGACTACATAATGGTCATCAAAACAAGACAGATTTAAATTCATAGACCTTAATGGTTAAGACAGTATGAGGAAAATACTGTAGATGGAAAAAAAAAAAAAAACTTTTATACCTCAAAAAAGAGTCTTTGTAGAAAAACTTTACCAAGTATGACTCAGAAGCTTGAGGTGCCGCACGTGATTAAGTTAGCTGTTACGCTTTCTCCGTTGGTATGAGATACAGACCCTCTCATCTCCCTATAATATACAATCTCTGACTTCTCCCATCTCCAGTTCCTGCCATTATTCATGAAAAAAAAAAAAAAACCCTCATAACTCACACATACATATGTAAAATCTGGTAGAATTTTTAGGCCTATATTCAAAAACACATGCGTATTTGCCTGTACAACAAATAATGACATTTTATGCTTTTCCTTCATTCCTTTATTCCTTTATTTATACAAAATAACTCTATTTTTATGACTTTTATTTTGATAGAAAATTGAAACCTGACCGACAGGAACGACAGGGAAGTTTGTTCATCACGTGGGTTTTTCTGGAGCACACAAGTTGAAAGTAAGTTGTTCCACTGCTCCTTCTTGTAAAAATGCCCTGCCTTTATGAAGCGTTTCCACTGACTAATTGTGAAATATTTAGGGCGCTTAAACGTGGACTGCATCTTTTTATTGTTATGTTTACAGTCATTTATAAAACTTACTGCTGCACTGAATTACCTTTAAACTCGTCACGTGACACGCTTTAGACCCATATTCATACGTAACTAAATTAACGTCGCATAATGCATGATACGTCGTTATGATCCCAGATTAATTGTACACTGCTGCAGAGACGTTCATCACCTAAAATTACCCATCAACTGATTATCAACCAAGTAGTTTGTTTGCTGCAAACGAGAACTCATTGATTCTACTGTTGTGTTACTCATGCTGAATATAATGTAGGCTATCTGGATATTTTGAGTAAAAATGGGATATAAACATGACTTTTAATTGGATATATATATAACATTTCCATTGGGATATTAAACATGAACTGTTCAATATGACAAAAAAAAAAAAAAAAAAAAAAGGTAAATGTGTTTTCAGCATTTAATCTAATCAAACTAACAAACCTTGCCTTTTTATGCTCTTTTTACACGTTCAGGTTATTATCGAAGAAAATGGGTCGTTTGGATGGGAAAGTGATAGTCCTTTCTGCAGCAGCACAAGGCATTGGAAAAGCCTCTGCGATAGTAACCATTTATTTTACTTCAGTCACTTCCTGCTTACAACTCTATAAGTTTGCAGCACTCTGCTGTGGCTTACTGACAGCCCTGTGTGCCACTTTGATGCATATAATAAATGGATTTACTCTGAGGGTTTACAATTGCCATGTGTTTCCCTTTTCAGCAAAAGCTTGTCATGTAAGGGCCGTCAGCATGGTATTTTGAGGCTGTCAAGTGCAGATGCAGAATTCTTGGACATAGTAATAACACTATAGTAAATGTTAAACCCAGCTCGAGGAAAGAATTTGTCTAGCTTTTGCAACCTATTTTCTATTTTTTACCAGCATTTTTATTATAAAAATGCTATAATTAATCATTAAGGGGTGAAGAAAAGAGTGTCTCAGACCATTTAGGGAAATTTGATCTCTGAGTCAACAGCACGTTATCAGCAGAGCGCTGGAGGTGGTTAAGATGCACACCTGCTAGGTGAATAAATTTCCATATCAAGTGAATATTCAGATGATTATTAAATGAGAGAAGCTACAGATTGAGGGAACACTGTAGCCCTGAGCCAGTTGGCAGATCACATGGAGGGAACACATGCCATTGCACAAATTGTCGTCAAATGAAATCTCACTGTCGGAGTGTTATTGAAACGTTTATATGGTAAGATTTTATATCATCTCAGACCTGCTGTGTGCACTAACCCTGCTCAAGATGAGCTATAAGATACCTGTTGTCAGGTGAAATGGATTTGATGAAACTAAACAAAGGTTTGAATTCATATCCATTGCTATGATATTGTATTACATTTGTCCATCTTGTAGTAAAGAGCATGAACCTGACTCAGAGGTTGAGAAAGTTAACAAACATCATGTGATTTAGTAGTAGAGTGATGAACGAGAGACTGGCTCGGAACACACACTTGATTGCTCAGTCGTTGAAACAAAGCGCATGTTTTTATTTGTAAGGTTATAATTACATAATGCTAATCATGCATGTTGTTGTTTATTGACTTTAACTGTAATGTCATCTTAATTGTAACAGGCTTTTGCCAAGGAAGGTGCTCAAGTCACCGCTACAGATATCAATGGGGAGAAACTTAAAGAGCTGGATGGCATTCCAGGTATTTTACTCATTGACTAGCTATGTATTGCCACCTAGTGGGAAATGTGAAAAAAAAAAATCTTATCTTTATCTGTTATTTCCCAGCTATGTAATCTTAAACTTAGATATCAATATAAACTATTAATGCCAATTTCCTCTATTATGAATGACAATGATTAAAAATAACATGCTGTAAAATCTTAATGAAATAAAATCAAATTCACTTGACTTGAAATGTTGAAATATGAATGTCTGTCAGAATTTTATTTATTAAATTTTTAAAATGCACTACCGTTCAAAAGTTTTTATTTTTTATTTTTTACTGTTTTTCAAAGAAGTCTCTTATTGTCACCAAGACTGGATTTATTTGATCAAACATACAGTAAAAATTGTAATCTTGTGAAATATTGCTACAATTTAAAATAATTTATTTCTAATGTATTTTAAAATGTAATTTATTCCTGTGACGGCAAAGTTAAATTTTCAGCATCATTACTCCAGTCTTCAGTGTGACACAATCCTTCAGAAATCATTCTAATATGCTGATTTGATGCTCATTAACATTCATTTTTATTTTTATTAGTGTTGAAAACAGTTGTGCTGCTTTGTTTCAGGATTCTAGAAAGTTCAAAAGAACAGCCTTTATTTGAAATAGAAATCTTTTTTAACATGATAAATGTCTTTAATGTCACTGTTGAAGCATGTTAGTGTTTACAGAAACATTTTTAATGATTTTTAAATTTAATTCTATTGTTATTACCTGAAATGTCTAAAAAAAAATATATTTTTTTCAAATCAAAAATTTAGTGATGGACACCTGGTCATGTGTGTTTGCTTCTTAATTTGCTCAAGCATCTTCTTTGATCTTTGAGCATGTCTATATCAGCCTTTCCCCCACAAAGAGATTTCAAAGGCTAGTGGGCCTTTTTTTTAGCCCCCCTTTTCATACTGCTCTGCTTTGCCACATAATCCCATTATGTTGGAAACAAATTGCTTTAGTTCAAGGGTGCTTCTCCCCTCAGGCTTTTGTATGCTCTTCTGATTCCTGGAATGCTTTTTCCCCCCTTGCTTTTTTAGGTATCAAAACCAAAGTTGTTGATGTTACCAAGAAAGACCAAGTGGAGGCCTTGGCCAAGGACTTTGACCATGTGGATGTGCTCTTCAATGTTGCTGGGTTGGTATTTCTCCTTTAATCAGTGAATATATATAACTTTTAAAGCTATATAGACCCACAAAAAATTGATATTATATGGAGTTTCTATATGTAGCCTATTCTGCCTAATTTCAGAATATACCGCCTTCCAGAAATCACTTTTCAGGAATGACGAAAAAGCATGAATTTGTTTCATTTTTGGGTGAACTAAAACTTTAGTGTGCATACAGTTTCTCATTCTTCTTTCTTTGAAACAGATTTGTCCATCACGGCTCAATACTGGAGTGTGAGGAATCAGACTGGGACTTCACCATGAATGTGAATGTCCGTAGCATGTACCTGATGATCAAGGCTTTCCTTCCTAAGGTCATCTTGTCCTTCTCCTCTCTAGGATTAGACCAGAACACATGCTACCTCTTACATTTAGACCTTAGACCTTTACATTTAGAGATTATTTCTTTTGTTCTTTGGGTTTAAGGGTTAGTTCACCCAAAAATGACTTTTGTTTTGTAAGACTTTCGTTCATCTTCAGAACACAAAAGAAGATATTTTTAATGAAATCTGAGAGATTTCTTTACCTCCATTGACAGTCTACGCATCTACCACTTTGACGCTTCAAAAGTTCATAAAGAGATTGTAAAACGAATCCATATGAATTGAGCGGTTTAGTCCAAATTTTCTGAAGAGACTTGATTGCTTTGTTTGATATAACAGTTTAATTTAGGCTTTTATTCACATATAAACATTGATCAGCGAACATAAACAGAAGCTTAACCATACATGATTTAACGCATGAGAACAAGCCTCATTGGTTCTTGTGGGAAGCTCAAACGTGCTGCGTAACACACGAGAATGAACCTCACTGGTTCTCGCACGTTAAGCTTTCGTTTACCACAACTGATGTGTGAGTTGATGAATGTTCATATGTGAATAAACGCCTAAAATCAATCAGTTCATCATATAAAGCGATTGTATCTCTTCAGAAAATAAACTGCTCGATTCATATGGATTAGTTTTACGATCTCTTTATAAACTTTTTGAAGCGTCAAAGTGGTAGTTGTGTAGACCCAATGGAGAGACAGAAATCGCTCAGATTTCATTAAAAATATCTTTATTGTGAAGATGAACGAAAGTCTTACAGGTTTGGAACAACATGAAGGAAAATAAATGATGACAGAATTTTCATTTTTGGGTGAACTATCCCTTTAAGATTACAAAACATGTGGTTAACTACTTAACCCTTCTGACAGCATAAATGTGCTAAAACATTGTTCCTTTGTTGATGAAATATGAATGTCTGTCAAATTACCGTTCAAAAGTTTAGCATTGGTAAGATTTTTTGTTTGTTTGTTTTTGAAAGAAGTCTCTTATGCTCACCAAGGCTTCATTTATTTCACATGATCCTTCAGAAATCATTCTAATACGCCGATTTGCTGCTCAAAAAACATTTCTTATTATTCGGGGCGTTCACGCCATGTAGAAATTCCCTTATTAATTATGAGATTCCAACTTGTAAAAAGCATAGAACTTGTAATTACTAAAAACTATTTTCTGACAGCTCTAACTTGTACCACATGATTGCTGTACCACCTGACAGCTGTACAGATTAATTTTGGCATTGATAAGTGTTGCCATAGAAATGCATAATTCCGAGGATGTGAACAGCTCTGAGTGGAATGTCAAATGTTGTCATCTCGTAATTATGGTAATTCCCACATGGCATGAACGCACCTATTATTAATGTTGAAAAAAGTTGTACTGCCTTATATTTTTGTGGAAACCGTGATACATTTTTTAAAAGGTAAACAGAAAGTTCAAAAGAACATTTATTTGAAATAGAAATATTTTGTAACATTATAACATTAACATCGTAACATTGTCTTTTCTGTCACCGTGCTGAATTCAAATATTAATTTCTTTAAAAACGTTGTATTTCTGACTTTTGAACAGTAATGTATATCTGGTAATATTATCATCATGGGATCATGACAGCTGCATGAACACAATAATCCTGTCTTGTTTGAAGAACGTTACTTCAACCAGTCAGCCAATTTAAACTAAATTCCCCTTATCCATCTCTATATAGATGCTGGCTCGTAAATCTGGTAATATCATCAATATGGCATCTGTGGCATCTAGTATCAAAGGTAAATATTATTTTCTGATTGAAACCTATTTGCATTTTGATGCTGAATTATAAATGGGCCTCTGTAATACATCATGTTGTATATCGAGGTTTGGCCCTTTGCTCCTAATTACATGTGATGATTGACATTGTTCCATGTAGCTCTTGGCATATTATCTTACCCCCATTATCTCCAGTTCAGCTGATGCTTGGATAAATTCCAGGTCAAGTGAAGTTTGCCCTTTCCTAATTGCTCATCCTTAATTGCATGTCTAGGAGTTGCTAACAGATGCGTCTACAGCACGTCTAAAGCTGCCGTCATTGGACTGACCAAATCAGTGGCAGCTGATTTCCTGGAGCAAGGGATCCGCTGCAATTGTGTCTGCCCTGGTGAGCTACTTTATTGATTGGTTTCCTGTATTGAGTCCCTATAACATACAAAAACGCCTCTGTACCTAATGATTAAATGAGTCATTTTGCTTCTCTTGAACTTCACAGGAACTGTAGATACGCCATCTTTACGTGGGAGAATTCAGGCCAGTACTGATCCAGACCAGGTACTGCTTCCCTATTACCAAGACATTGTGCTACGCAGCCAAGTGACACAGTAATCTAAAGCTGTTTGCGTAATCTTCAAATGTGTTTATTATTATTATTATTATTATTATTATTTATTTATTTTTTTACAAATGCAAAACTCAGAATCTTGACCAAAAATTGATGCACCTCTTGAAATAAATGTTGTGATGTTATTTCCATCAAGAGGCATCATTGCATCATTTTTTGGTCAAGATCTTGTATTGACAACGCAAGAGGTGAGCACTCTGTAAAGTCTGTTCCAGCACATCCCAAAGACTTTCAATGAAATTAAGGTCTGGACTCAGATGTGCCAATTCATGTGTGAAAATGATTCTTCATGCTCCCTCCCAACCATTCTTTCACAATTTGAACCTGATGAATCTTGACAATGTCATCCTGGAATATAACCATGGTGCGTCTTCCTACAAGGTTGTTTAAGAAATGAAAAGCTACACACTCCACACTGTAAAAAAAAAATTCTCATGATTTTAACAGTGAAAGACATTTTTACAGTTTTATTTTGTACATTTTAATTTACAGTGAAAAATCGTAAATTGATATTCCCTGAATTCCCTGCATGACACTTCACATTTAATGTATTTTCGTTGAAATATCCGTTTCTTCTTAAGTTTTCTTTGTTTTTCTAATCAGTTATGTACATTAGAGTTTTATGTTACATCTAATGTTGTTACATTAATGTTTATTAATGTTATTGTTATTAATGTTAATAATAATTATTAATGTTATTATTAATTAATGTTTATCAAAACGGATGTAAGTACTTCATTAGGTCAGTAAATTAACATTATCAGTAAATGAAATACGTTTTTTTACTGTAAATTTAAGTTAAATCTGTAAAACCTAAAATGTTGCTACCGTATTTTTTACAGTAAATTTATGGCAACAGCTGCTGTTTTTTACCGTAAATTTAACAGATTTTTTTTTTTTTTTCACATTTTACAGTGCATCAATAAGGGTTAGAAGAACTGTTGCCAAACATATAACATGCTAGAAACATAATAATCACTGCAATAATGATCCAATCATAGATTCTTAAGGATTTGTCTATTTAAATCTAAACAGCGACTTTTTTTTGGGCCAGGCAGTGTGTGTGTATATATATATATATATATATACACACATATGAATGCATGAGCATTAATATACATGTAAAAAGAGGTTAAATGTATTGTTTTCCACCATGAATCTGAATTCTGTTATCCAACGGTCAGCAGAATAACATGACACATCTGCTCTTTGCAACCTTCTGAGAGTGTGTGTGTGTGTGTGTGTGTGTGTGTGTGTGTGTGTGTGTGTGCGCGCGTGCATTTAGAATGCTTCTGTGAAAATAATTTCCCTTTTCCTATTTTTTGGCATTAGCACCTGAACATTGAAGGCCCTTACGATAGAGTTTTTTTTTTGCCTGACTGAATACAAAAATCTTTTTTTTTTTTTTTTTTATAAAATAGTCTAAACAGTAAAACACTAAACAGTGTTTTTTTTTTTTTTTTTTACCCAACAGCAATTACTAATCATATAAACACACAGTTCAGTCTGTCAGTCTCTCTGTCATAGAGTTTCTGTCTTTCACCTCTCAGGCTTTTAAAGACTTTATGGCCAGACAAAAGACTGGAAGAATGTGCACGGCAGAGGAAGTGGCACATCTGTGTGTGTACTTGGCCTCAGATGAGGTGAGTATTCGACCATTGTACCCTCTTCTTTTCCATGATATAATTTTAAGACACACCGCTTGGATCTTTATAAGGGTTTCTACACATGTTATTAATGCTTTTAAGTTTAAAAATAATCAAAAAAAAAAAATTCTTTTTGCAGTCTGCCTACGTAACAGGAACAGAAGCCATCATTGATGGAGGGTGGAGACTCTGAGGATGTTTTATCACTGGCCAAATCTAAAAAAATCAATGCTGCTGTGGGTCCTTCCTGAGTTCTGTAAATCCATGTCTTGATTTCATTGAATATTGAATCGTTCTTAGACAATGCTTGCAGTTTATAAACTACATATTATGTGTTATTTCCCTCCTGTATTTCATAATTCTAATCATGGGTCTTGTTACTATATTGTGGATGTCAAGCTCACTTATGAACCGAACATCATGTCATCTAATTTTCAGTTTTGTTGAAAAATGAATTGCTTGGTTGAAATAATTGTCAAATGTAATCAACATTATTTTGTCAGTTACTATCTTCTTTTAGACATCTTATTCGTGATTTAAAATTAAGAATAGTAAACCATGTTTTTTATTAAAAAAAACTGAAACCCATAGTTAGTAATTTAAAAGAATAACTCTTAGTGTTTATTTAATTTTTATTATATGTGGCATTTATATGTAATACAAATGAACCATATAAAGCATAAAACACTGGGATGTCGCATGATTAGGAGATCATAATAAACAAAAGTCTTTTGACGACCTCTTGTGATTGGTCCGTTGCTGTCAAATCTAGCCAATCATGCTGCACAAGGGGCGGGACCTGTCAGAAAAGGGGTTGGGAAAATAGCCTGATTGGACCACTTTATTTCTTTGGGTTGGACGAACGCAGAGCCGGTAAAACAACAGCTTCCATCTGTCACTCACACTTCCGGATGCCTCCACCGGGTAAAAGATTAACCTTTAAGGTGTATCCGCGCATGTGGGGATCAAGCGCGAGCGCGTATTTTCAGTAATCTTTGTTTTTTTGTATGTATAGACCCCTCAGCACGTGCCGGTTAACGTTAATCCCTTGAAGACATCAAATTTACCGATACATCCGCGTGAGATTTGAAGGCAGTTTGAAGCCATGATTTCATTTCATGTCAGTCAACTGATTTATTTTTGGTAACAAAAATAATAATCATCACATAGAAAAGACGATGTCTTGATCACGCAAAACAATATGACTTTAGGCATGAACGAGAAACGAGGGAACATAAATATTACTCTTATAGTCTCTTGTTGAAGATAAATGTGCATAAATGGACTAATAACATTGTAATGTCAGTGATGCTCAGATGTTCAGTGAGTGGTTTACTACAGTCTTATAAACAGAGACCATATGCCACACACTCTTCAGTCTGATAAAGCACCATATGGCCCAGGCGTCGCGTTTAGTCCTGTTACAATCCGATTAACTTGTTGAACAAACCAGGCGCTTTTTTTCCCCTAGTACTCGTGATATTTCCTCATTGAGGTTCATTGATAACACCTAATCAGGCTTTATCGATAGGTTTATGTTTTAATAGCTATTTATATTTACACAGGTGGAGTCTTGATGAACAGGAGCCGGTCATGAGCGCGAGCAATGGCTAGAAGACCCGAGCGAGTATAGAGCAGAAGTGTAGTGCCATGGAGGATGCCCAGTCCAGACCCCATTCAGCTCACTCCACATACTCACAGAGGACTGAGGATGCAGCCTCCGTCTTGGGGAATCATGCTGAAGTAGGTTTTTAGTAAGAATTCCCCACTTTATGCTGTTTTTGCAGTAAAATTGGTTCTAAGAAATGGGAGAGTTGCCTTTATTGTTGTTATGACGAGGAAATGTTATGGACCTTCAAAGCTGATCTTAAGACTTAATGGACAATATGAAAGATTTAACACTTTATAATAACCTTAATTTATATAATTAACAAACATTTTAATGCTTTAGTTCAGTAGTTCGTGAACATTCAAATATGACTAAGAAAATACAGTGAGAGTGTATTGACAATGCTGCTTCTTTTTTGCATTCTTTTTTTTAATTTAATTCAAATATGTTATTTACATGTTTGTCAGCATGACGTTTGATTTAAAATTTGATTGGAAAAATGAATTAAAAAAAAAACATTGGGATTTTTTTAGTATTTTGGTATGTTCTTTAAAAACAGCAGTCAAGCTAAAATAATGTATTTTTATATGAACTTTTTTTGTCTTCATTTTACTTCTTTTTTTTTTTTTTTTTTCAAAATCCTTTGTTTAAATCCCGGTTTACTGACAATTCCTTTTTTTTTTTTTTTTATGGAATATTGCAGTATTTTTTATTAATGATTTATCCATGCTAGTGTTGTCAAAAGTACAGACCGTGGTACCAAGTCAGTACTGACATTTTAAAAATGTGACGCTGTTGAGCAGAATCGTAAACATCTCTGATTGGCCATTGTGTTCACATGCTCATCAGATATGTCTGTGCTTGGCTACAGTGATCAACGCTTCAAACACATGTTGTAAATAGACATCAATGACGCTGTTCACTGACCTGCTTTCAAACGTTCCTGCTTTCGAAAAACGCTTTCAAATTCAAACACTTCCATATGCTTTCAAACGCTCCTGTGCGTTGATCATTGTAGCCAATCACAGACATATCTGAAGAATGCATGAACACAATGGCCAATCAGAGGTGTTTATAAATCCGCTCAACAGCGTGGATCGTCATATTTTTAAAATTTCAGCACTGACTTGGTATCACGGTCGGTACTTTTGACAACACTTTTTTTTTAAACTTGTGCTGTCGTAATCAAAATAACTTCCACTTGCAATGGTATCTCTTCTCTAATGCCATGTTTACGACAATCCAATCAATTCTCGATGGACAAAATCAAGTCCTTTTTCTTGTTCGAGAAGCCGTTTCACTCGGAAGTCATCACAATAGGGAAAGAATGACTATTGCAACTTCCGATTCATGCCAACTTCATATTAAAAACTATAGGTGTTATTATATAACTATAGGTGCAAATTTAGATTTTGCTACTAAGATCACTGTTCATCTCTTCACTCTTCATTTTCTAATTCAGCATCACCTTACTGTCAGTCAGACAGTCCTTGTGGTTCCAAAGCGCCCAGAGAGCCCCAATCCGAGTGTGACTGAGGAGACGACCTATGTCCCACGGCCGGTGTCTTCAGTTGACGCATACACCAACACAGACCCTCCGTACGAATGCTGCCCTTGGCTGCGCAGACTATGCCCGTGCCCGCCCAGAGGCCTGCTGGCTGCAATTATCACCAAAGGTTAGAGCAGAGTCAATAATCTTCCAAAACCTGATGGTAGAGACTGCATGTGTACTTGCGTTCAAAAGATTTTTAAAAGTCTTTCATGCTCACCCAAATTGCATTTATTTGATAAAAAAAAAAAAAAATACAATAAAAACAGTATTATAATAAATATGATTACAATTTAAAATGCCTGTTTTTAATATATTTTAAAATAATTTATTCCTGAGATAGCAAAGCTGAATTTTCAGCATCGTTACTCCAGTCTTCAGTATCACATGATCCTTCAGAAAACATTCTAATATGCTGATTTGCTGCTAAAGAATTATTTTCACTTCTGATCAATGTAAAGCAGCCTTGCGGAATAAAAGTATTAATTTCTTTAAAAAAATATCTTACTCACCCATAAACTTTTGAAGAGTGGTGTATGGTAGATAAAAATGTATTATGTTTACTAAGTGATCTGCTGGCTGACTGAACCCAGTATCTGTTTGTTCTTGCAGTGACCATGGCTGCTGTGCTCTTTGGGGTGGTGTGGTCCATTACAGAGAAGGAATGTCTCCCGGGCGGGAATCTCTTTGGCATTGTGACCTTGTTTATTTGTTCCGTGGCCGGCGGAAAGCTGTTTGGACGCATACATTTGCCGAACATGCCACCTTTACCTCCCCTTCTTGGTATGAGCAATTTCTTAACATATTAAGGTGAGGTCACATTTGTGAAATTTTGCTGGCAAAAAAGGTCCATTGTCAATATTGAAGCGATAGTGTCTGTGTATGGAACTTTTTCGCCCTCACGGGAAACTGCGATTTCACAAATTTGTGTAGATATTGACCACAAAGTTTCGGTAAATGTGACCGCACCTTAAGAAAATAATGGCTATGTTAGGGATGGAGCATTAACCTACTGCATACTTCACAGTATATACTGTATACTACCTGTTATTAACCATCATACTATTTTCGTACTGAAAAAAATAGTCCAACTTATGAAGTCTTTCAGATGGTAACTTGGATAAGAACCTTAATTCTAAACTTCTACTTCATAATCTTCTACTTATTTGAAACTAATTTACACTACCACCTTTTTTTTTATTTAATTACACTTTTAATCAGCAAGTATGTATTAAATTGATCAAAAGTGACAGTAAAGACATTTATAATGTTACAAAAGATTTCCTATTAATGTAGTTCTTTTGAACTTTCTATTTATCAAAGAATCCTAAAATAAATGTATTGCAGTTTCCACAAAAATATTAAGCATCACAGCTGTTTTAACATCGATAATAAGGAATGTTTCTCGAACACCAAATCAGCATATCATGTGACACTAGCTATGTTTCCATCCACCTATTTAATGCAAATTTTGGGTTATTGCATAAAAAAAGCCTTATGGAAATGCCAAGATACGTATACATTCTAAAAATGCGCAAAAAAATACAAAAACAAAAAAAACGTTTGTGCTCAATTGAAGCAGATTTTTTCTATTCAATAAGATGACATGCTTTGATGGAAAAGCATTTACTAAATAAATCCCTCGATATGCAACCAAAAACTCTGAACTAACCAGCTTATTAATTTCATTTGCACAGCATCTCAAAAGTTGGTTTTGTTATTCTGAAATGCCTGAGCCAAAATCTGTTATCAAAATAGTTGGGTATAACTGCCTCCCAAAACTGTCTCACACAATTGCGTTCCCAAGCATCAGGCATCCGCCTCCGAACGCAAGATAACGTGACAGTGTTTATTTCATCTGTTTGCATTGAGGTTCAAGGAAAAGTGACAATTTTGTTCTCTTGAACACATGGGGTTGAAACAGTGCTTTATTTGCAAATGTTTTATGTGATATTCCAATTTTACTCATAAGTTAAATTCACAATTTTGGATGAAAATAGCTACTGAAGACTGGAGTAACAGTTTTAAAGTTTTAAATGTATTAAAATAGAAAAGATATTTTACATTTAAATTTTCACCATATTACTGTTTTTACTTTATTTTTGATAAAAAAATGCATGCAGCCTTGATGGGAGACTTCTTAAGAGACTTCTTTTAAAAACTCTACAAAAAAATCTGTCCTACTTTATATTAGGTGTCCTTAACTACTATGTACTTACATTTAAAGTAATCATTTGATACAATGCACTTATTGTGTACATACATGTTTTTACATTGTACTTATATTTAAAAAAGAAAAAAATCCTGCATGTAATTACATCTGTAATTAATTTATGTAATTACACTTTTGACCCATCCCTTACACCTTAACCCACCCTTAAACCTACCCATACCAGCAAACTTGTCCCTAACCTTACCCGTATCCCACCTCAATAGCAGCAAATGTGTTTTGCAATACAATATGAACACAATTAGTACATTGTACTTATTTTTTGATGTAAGTACATAGTAGTTAAGGCCACCTAATATAAAGTGGGACTAAAAGCTCTAAACTTTTGAACGGTAGCGAATAATTCAGTTTTCCCCACAGCTCAAAGAAAAACTGACTGTGTTATTATTATTTTTTTTCTATTAATGAAGTCGTCAGTTTCATTGTCAGTGTGAGAACTGTTATGAATAACTATGGGATTACTGTTTGTGTTATTCAGTTCTGTTGTTTTCTCTGTGTGTGTCCACAGGCATGCTGCTGGCAGGCTTTATCCTCAGAAACATCCCTGTGGTGACAGATGCAGTTTACATTGATATTAGATGGTCCTCTTCTCTGAGGAACATTGCCCTGGGTGTCATTCTAGTCAAGGCTGGGTTACAATTAGACGGCAAGGTATGAAACCACATCAGCCCCTGTGAAGTTACACCCAAAACACTGTGGCTGACCCGAGATGATGTGCCTTCATACTCTTTAGAATTCTCTTTCAGCCAAACACCATTGTTTTTTTGAAATGCATTTTCATTTCATGAAGAATTTTCATTTACTGAAAATTGCACACTAAGAAAAATTGGTTTCACTAAATTGTTTTGTTCTAAAATAATACATTTATGTGTGTTTCAGGCTCTGAAGAAGCTGAAAGCTGTGTGTTTGCGTTTGTCCATGTTCCCTCTGACCTTTGAGGCAACCACTATGGCTGTGGTCTCTTATTTAATACTGGGTCTTCCATGGGTCTGGGGCTTTATTTTAGGGTAAACCACTGTTTCTGATAAGATAAGATAAGAATCTCTTTGAAAGGTCTGCGGCTTCCAACACAACTGCTCTAATTTTCTGCTCTGTAGGTTTGTTCTTGGGGCTGTTTCTCCTGCTGTTGTGGTTCCGTCCATGCTGCTTCTGCATAAGGAAGGGTATGGTTTAGAGCAGGGTATACCTACTCTTCTCATGGCTGCATGTAGCGTCGATGACATCATTGCCATTACCTGCTTCACCACCTGCCTGGGCATAGCTTTCGCCACAGGTATGCCAAAAGACTAAATGTAGCATACACATAGTATATATTCCTAAATTAAAATGAATAAATAAGTAAATAAATGAGATATTTTGGACATTTATATCAATAATTTAACCACAGAGTCTGACAGAGGCATTCAAAGTGCTTTTAGACACACAGAATATGTTTAGGATAGATGACGTGCTACAGTGGGTACGGAAAGTATTCAGACCCCCTTAAATAATATCACTCTTTGTTATATTGCAGCCATTTGCTAAAATCATTTAAGTTCATTTTTTTTCCTCATTAATGTACACACAGCACCCCATATTGACAGAAAAACACAGAATTGTTGACATTTTTGCAGATTTATTAAAAAAGAAAAACTGAAATATCACATGGTCTTAAGTATTCAGACCCTTTGCTCAGTATTTAGTAGAAGCACCCTTTTGATCTAATACAGCCATGAGTCTTTTTGGGAAAGATGCAACAAGTTTTTCACACCTGGATTTGGGGATCCTCTGCCATTCCTCCTTGCAGATCCTCTCCAGTTCTGTCAGGTTGGATGGTAAACGTTGGTGGACAGCCATTTTTAGGTCTCTCCAGAGATGCTCAATTGGGTTTAAGTCAGGGCTCTGGCTGGGCCATTCAAGAACAGTCACGGAGTTGTTGTGAAGCCACTCCTTCGTTATTTTAGCTGTGTGCTTAGGATCATTGTCTTGTTGGAAGGTAAACCTTCGGCCCAGTCTGAGGTCCTGAGCACTCTGGAGAAGGTTTTCGTCCAGGATATCCCTGTACTTGGCCGCATTCATCTTTCCCTCGATTGCAACCAGTCGTCCTGTCCCTGCAGCTGAAAAACACCCCCACAGCATGATGCTGCCACCACCATGCTTCACTGTTGGGACTGTATTGGACAGGTGATGAGCAGTGCCTGGTTTTCTCCACACATACCGCTTAGAATTAAGGCCAAAAAGTTCTATCTTGGTCTCATCAGACCAGAGAATCTTATTTCTCACCATCTTGGAGTCCTTCAGGTGTTTTTTAGCAAACTCCATGCGGGCTTTCATGTGTCTTGCACTGAGGAGAGGCTTCCGTCGGGCCACTCTGCCATAAAGCCCCGACTGGTGGAGGGCTGCAGTGATGGTTGACTTTCTACAACTTTCTCCCATCTCCCGACTGCATCTCTGGAGCTCAGCCACAGTGATCTTTGGGTTCTTCTTTACCTCTCTCACCAAGGCTCTTCTCCCCCGATAGCTCAGTTTGGCCGGACGGCCAGCTCTAGGAAGGGTTCTGGTCGTCCCAAACGTCTTCCATTTAAGGATTATGGAGGTCACTGTGCTCTTAGGAACCTTAAGTGCAGCAGAAATTTTTTTGTAACCTTGGCCAAATCTGTGCCTTGCCACAGTTCTGTCTCTGAGCTCTTCAGGCAGTTCCTTTGACCTCATGATTCTCATTTGCTCTGACATGCACTGTGAGCTGTAAGGTCTTATGTAGACAGGTGTGTGGCTTTCCTGATCAAGTCCAATTAGTATAATCAAACACAGCTGGACTCAAATGAAGGTGTAGAACCATCTCAAGGATGATCAGAAGAAATGGACAGCACCTGAGTTAAATATATGAGTGTCACAGCAAAGGGTCTGAATACTTAGGACTATGTGATATTTCAGGTTTTCTTTTTTAATAAATCTGCAAAAATGTCAACAATTCTGTGTTTTTCTGTCAATATGGGGTGCTGTGTGTACATTAATGAGGAAAAAAAAATAATTAAATGATTTTAGCAAATGGCTGCAATATAACAAAGAATGAAAAATTTAAGGGGGTCTGAATACTTTCCGTACCCACTGTATATTCTAAAAAATATTTTGTATTTACACTACCGATCAAAAGCGCTTGAAAAAGCTTCCATATCACTGATAGTCTTTGGTTTCCATGTTACCACTGCTATCTACAAATTCCACCAAATATTTTCACTGAGATTTTAATCTGGAGACTGTACAGGCCACTCAAGAACATTCTACGACTGATTCCTGACCCAAGCTTAAGTAGATTTGGATGTATACTTTGGGACGGCTGTTCTGCAGAAAAGTCCATTGATCATCAAGCTTCAAAGCATCAAAATATATCAAGCTTCAGTCTGCACTGAAGGCATCTCCTTCTTTGCCAAAACAGTTTGATTCTTCAAAGAATTCATGATGTCCTTCATACAGTCAAGATTTCTACTTCCTGCAACAGCAAAAAACCCCCATAACAAGACTGGACCACCTTCATGTTTGACCATGGAGATGCTGTTCTTCTGCTCATAAGCTTTGCAGCTTTGCCAAATGCCACTCTTGACCAAAAAGAACATAAAAGCTGACTTGAATATGCTTAAATTCATTTGGATATACCTGTGAAGTTGTGGAAGAATGTTTTATGGAGGGATGTGACCAAACTGGAACTTTTTGGACCCATGGATCAGTGGTACGTTTGTCACAAAAAAGGCAATGGATGGATGATTCAGCTGTGGGCGCCAACTTCTGGCGATACGTGGGAATTAATTCAGCACAACTCTCACAGTGCATTATGGATATTCTCTAGCCATTGAGTGTTTATTAGTTGCACACTCATTATTGCAGTGCATTATAGGATTGAATGAGTGCACTTGATAACATCCACAATGGCTTTGGACACCACTACAGATGGCTGTTCCCTCAAATAGAGGGGATGATTTTGAACACAGCCCAGGTATTATGGACTTCTTTGGTGTATGTGGTCCAGTACATGTTCTCTGTTGCCCTCTGCAGGTGCAGTATGGTTAAACGTGCTGAGGGGACCACTGGAGGTGTTAGGTGGTGCGGTCACTGGTGTGGCCTTGGGGTACTTTCTACATTACTTCCCCAGCAGAGACCAGGTATGTGAGCAACAACTTTATGATTGCGAAGACAAAAAAACTGATGTGGAATTGATGTTGTCAGGGTAACAGGTTTCATGATTGTTGATGATTTGTGTCTTTTGTCTTTGCACATAGGGAAACCTCGTCCTGAAACGCTCCTTCCTGGTGTTGGGGCTGTCCGTGTTTGCTTTGTTTGGCAGTAATGTGGCCGGGATTCCTGGTGCAGGAGGTCTTTGTACACTGGTGCTGGCATTTGTGGCTGGAATAGGTTGGGGAAAAAATAAGGTCTGAATCTCTTCTCCAAAACACAACATTTTAACTAAAATATCAAAAATAGATGTGAAAGAGAAGAGAGTTTTGCCTACTTTCTTTCTCAGTCACATATTTATACTCTCTCTTTTTTTTTTGCAACAATGTCAAGTAATAGAATTAAAAAAAATATATAAGAGTGTGACAACACTTCTAAGATCACATGTTTGATTTCTTTGTGTATGTGTGTTTCAGGCACCGGTGGAAGAGGTAGTGGAAAGGTTTTGGCATGTGTTCCAGCCTCTTCTCTTTGGTCTCATTGGCGCTGAGATTGTTATTAGTTCTTTGGAGGTCACGACTGTGTGTGAGTGTCTGTGCTGTTTTAGTAACAGAGCTGATTGGGAAACATTCAAAAGGGCTTTTCACACTTGAAGTAGTCAAAGGGATAGTTCACCAAAAAATGAAATTTCCATCATCATTTACTTACCCACAAGTTGTTCCAAACCTCTATGAATTTCTTTCTTCTGCTTAACAGAAAAGAAAATATTTTGAAGAATGTTGGAAACCAAACAGGAGATGGTCCTCATTGACTTCCGTAGTATTTTTTTTTCCCCGTACTATAATTGGGCTGTGACTGCTAAGCATTAAGCTGTAACATTTTTACACTGCATAGTTTCACACTGCACACCGTTTGGCACCCAAATGCGGGGTTAATAGTGCAAAAGCAGTGTTAACCCTGCTCTGGAGATTGACGATGCATCAGGGTTAGGCGCAGTGTGAAAAGCCTTAAAAGGGGACCTATTATGCCCATTTTCGCAGGATGTAATGTAAGTCTCTGGTGTCCCCAGAATGTGTCTGTGAATTTTCAGCTCAAAATACCCCACAGATCATTTGTTATAACTTGTAAAATTTGCCCTTATTTGGGTGTGAGCAAAAACACGCCGTTTTTGTGTTTGTCCCTTTAAATGTAAATGTGCTGCTGCTCCTGGCCCCCTTTCCAGAAGAGGGCAGAGCTTTAACAGCTCATGCCCGGCAACAACAAACCTGGAGAATATCACGGAGCCAAAATGTCAGAAAGTGTCAGTAGCGGTGTTCAGCGTTACATGTTCGAACCGGTGTCGGACACTGATGGAGGGACTTTAGAATGCAACTGGATGTTTCTGAATGGCTAGTGTAGTTTTTATGGAGTTAAGTTGATTCAACTCATCGATTAGCATGTACCGTCACGTATCTTACGTAAAAGTAGGGGGAAATCTGGAACTGTGCGTTTGGAGAGACTTTATGAGTTATGGGTATTATAAAAAAAAGGAGTGGGTGGATTTTTACCATTATAGGCTGGTTGTTTACACACACTGTGGACACACATCTGTGTTCAAACACCTTATAAAAGTGAATTTTGCATAATAGGTCCCCTTTAAAGTAACTGGGGTGTAAGCAGTGTGCACTTTTGCACACGTGTAGTGTTTCAAACATGCAGTTGATCTACTATCAATGTATACTATGTAATATTTTCCTCAGTTCTGGGTATAGCAGCCCTGCTCATCGCACTCACGGTACGGCTGCTCATCACTTTTGTTGCGGTACTGCGAGCTGGCTTTAACCTGAAAGAGAAAGTCTTTATCGCTCTAGCCTGGATGCCGAAAGCCACAGTACAGGTAAAATTGCCTAGTATAATAAATAAACCTTCTATTGTACTTTTGCTTTCTTGTCTTTATCCTGTATCCATTCCTTCTAGGTTTCTCTGGACAAGAGTAAGCTAAATGACTATAAAATGAAATGCATATGTGAGATCCTTAACAGAGCAATCCCGTTATGTGATTGGTTTCAGGCTGCCATAGGCTCTACAGCTCTAGACATGGCACGCTCCAAGAATGACCTTGAGTTGCAGAAGTACGGCATGGATGTCCTCACTGTGGCTGTGCTGTCCATTCTCATCACCGCTCCTATTGGAGCGCTTCTCATCAGTCTGCTTGGCCCTCGACTCCTGCAAAAACCAAAGAACCCTGAGTGGGGTGAGATATTTGTACACACACACTCACATACATTGGCGACTTTATTAGACACACCTGTTCAACTGCTTGTTAATGAAATATATAATCAGTTCAGCTGAATTCAGTATTTGCGCTATCTGAGACGTGGCTTTCTGGGCGTGCGATTTGGATGTGCACGCACAAAACTTCTCACACGGCGAGTACCAAATTGAGTTCTCTTTCTCGTCTTCTTGTGCTTTAGTATTTAAATTGGCGAGGCTTAAAAACGTGCAAAAGATAAACTGTCCTGAGCGTCATTCACACTGGCACCGGGCAGTCCGTGTTGTCAAGCTCTGCTATATTTTATAAAGGTTTCATTTTGTTTTGGCAAGTATTTAGTTATTTTACCCAGAGAAAAACATTGGATTATGCAACAGACATTATACAATGTATAATGCAGTTATTTATTCCTCACGCAGTTAATTGTTCAAAACCATAAATATGGGCTTTTTCATACTATAACCGATATGCTGATGGTTTTAAATGGATCAAAAACTGGCCGATAAATATCCAATTTATTACTAATACAAAGTCTGTTCCAAACAATTGGCATCAGTTTGGTTGTGAAAAATGTATTTATTATTTGAATTATAAAATAATTTAAGTAAAATAAAGATTTGAACATTTTAGCCAAACTGAGAACCAGAAAAGTGCAACATTTTAAGTATAATTGTTAAAAATAATATTTAGAATACATGAGAAGACTAGAGTAATGGTGGCTGCTAAAAATGTAGCTTTACCTTTGCAGGAATAAATTACATTTTTAAAAAAGTTATTTTAAATTGTAATTATATTTCGTAATAATACTGTATTTTTGATCAAATAAATGTAGCCTGGTTGAGCATAAGAGACAACTTTTAGAAACATTTGTTATAACATATATCACTGCAGAAAATCATTTGTCTTTTCTTTGTTTTTGTTTATTAGACTATTGATTTATTAGTTTGGCAACATGCTAATGGTGCTTTCAAGTAATGTCGCAAAGATTGTATTTACGAGTTGAACGCACATGTCGTTAATAAGTGTAAGGAGCTCAGATTTTCTTTAAGCCCCGATATTTATGAGTTGGGGGTGTGTCAGTAAAAAAAAACATGGTAGAATACCACAATACTTAAAGGTATTTAGCAGGCATTTTGGATGTTTGCTTTTCTATTTACAAAGAATTAAGCTAATTTCCTGCATAAAATATGATAGCATTGTAATATAATAATATAGTATGTAACGATAAATTTTACAGTTGCTATAAAAATGCAAAATACACCTGATGCACACTCTTTGTTCTTCATTTTCTAGAAGTATAGTTAAAAATCTTGCTGTATTTTTGTGTAGTTAATTAAGAGAAGGTACACTGCCATCTTACTCTGACTTGAACACACATGACGTCCTAAACACCACTTCCCACCTCGTAAACACGAACTTCCCTGGAGCACTTGAATGCACCATAACGTCTGACTGTATTGGAACCAACCTGAGAAACACACGCACACACACACACACACACACACACACACACACACACACACACACACACACAGGTTTGTTTTGCTATCAAAGTGAGGACATTCCATAGGTGTAATGGTTTTTATACTGTATAAATTGTACATTCTATCCCCCTACACTACCCCTACCTCTAAACCTACCCATCATTTTTACATTTTTAATAAAACATTGTTTAGTATGTTTGTAAAGCTATTTTAAATATGAAGACTCATAAAAAATGTCCTCATAAAACATGTTTACTTCGAAATACCAGTGTAATACCCATGACATTATACAAATTTGTGTCCTCATAAATTATAAAAACAAGCACACACACACATACAAATCAGCCACTTGTGAGGTTTCATTATGGTGCCTTAAAAATTAGCTGACTTTGTAGACAGTAAACAGGGTTTGGTCAAAACTCAAAACTAAACTGCATAGCTCTGCGAATAATACTGAAGCACAGAGAGAGAGAATATATTTTATATTAATATATAAATATACAATGACACAATGTGGATAACAACTAATTCATTTTAATAGACAAGCTACATGAGATGCACATGGAAATGTATCGCCACAGCTTGGAGAATTTGCATGCTGACAGGGTTACCCTTTGTCCTGTTTCATTCTGTGTTTGTTTGCTTTATTGTTTGTACAATGCTGCCTCTCAACTTTGCTAATGTGTTGGGGGGAGGGAGGATCAAATGCTCCAGCCCCTATAATTAAGACCAGTAGATTTAGTTTGCTTCAAATAAACCTATAAAAACCTACATAAACCTGTGTTTTGTACAAAGAATCATATTAGCACACACAGTGTCTGTGACACTGATGACTGGAGTAATGTTGCTGAAAATATAGCTTTGTCATCACAGGAATAAATGACATTTTAAAATGTATTAAAATAGAAACAATTATTTTAATTGTAATAGTATTTCACAGTATTACTGATTTTATTGTTTGTTTTTTTGATTAAATAAATGCAGCCTTGGTGAGCATAAGAGACTTCTTTCAAAAACATTAATAAAACTAATACTAATATTCTTCGTTGTGTTAAAAAAAGAACGTGTCCATTGTTTTAATTGTCATTTTCTGAATTGCAGCTGTCAGTCAAGGTGCTTTGTCTGCATCAGGGACACCGGTGACATACGAAAGTGCCCTGTGATGTTTCTGAAAGGCTTCTGGGAAGTGACACCCCAGCGTCCAAGGCTGCTGATCATCCTTTTTGTCCTCAAATTTTGATTCACAAACTGGTTATTACTATGACCCTCTGAAGTCAGAGTGCAAAAGTGGCAGACATGATTTCAGATGAAGCAACCCAACTTGTTTTTTTTACCTTCCAAGGTGAATGAAAATCATTTGCAGTATTTCTTTTACAGATGAGAAGTTACAAGTTAATATTCTCCTCCAAAACGTAGGATTTTAAAGGATTACGCTATGCTAAGGATTGATGTTCTTATAAACTGTTGTTTATGAATATATTTTTTTTCTAACTGACTAATATTTGTGTTGATAGTATTTATAAAATTAGATATTCCAGACATTAATATATCAGTCTGCAGTGATTGCATATTAGTTTTACAGAAAGTCATATAGTGGCCAGTGTTGTCATGACTATGTTCGGACGGAATACTAGCTATTTTCACTGTGCTGTATATACTGTATACTATGGAAGCTTTTTTCCGCCACAGAATAAAAAAAATGAAATGGATAATTGCGACTTTTTATCTCACAATTCTGATTTTTTTTTCTCACAATTGCGAGTTTACATCTCGTAATTCTGAATTCTTTTCTCAGAATTGTGATATAAACTCGCGATTGTGAGTTAAAGTCCAATATACTTTTTTTTCCTAGAATTGTGAGTTTATATCTCACAATTCTGACTTTATAACTCGCAGTTGCGTGTTTATAAAGTCAGAATTGCGAGATATACTCACTATTCTGAGGAAAAAAGCAATTTTGACTTGTTTTCTCGCAATTTTGACTTTTGTATCACGCATTTCTGACTTTATAACTAGCAATTTTATGTTTAACCCCTGGTTTCACTGACAAGGCTTAAGCTAGTCCCAGACTAAAATGCATGTTTGAGCTTAAAATATGTCAATGCCATTGTTTTGTCTCAAGATGCACACCAGTAATGTTTTTTTCTACGGTACATTTATAAAAGCAACTTAAATACCCTAATTGAACTAAGGCCTAATCCTGGCTTAGTCTAAGCCCTGTTTGTGAAACCGGGCCTATATCTCGCAATTCTGATGTTATAACTCGCAATTGCGTGAACATAAGTCAGAAATTGCAAGTTTATATATCCCAATTCTGACTTTATAACACGCCATTGCGACTTTATATCACGCGATTATGAATTTATAACTCGCAATTGCACGTTTGTATCTCAATTCTGAGAAAAAGGTCAATTGCGAGGAAAAAAAGTCAGAATCTATGAGATTAAAAAGTCGCAATTACCTTTTAAATTTTTTATTCAGTGGTGGAAACAAGCTTCAATAGTATACAGCCTTCCATTTCTATTTTTATATAGTTAAAATGTCACACAACATGTCTTTGAAAAAAAAAAGTCTCAGTATTTGGCAGTCTGATCAGATAATGAGCCTTGAAAGAGGTTTCTTTCAGTTCACCCATCAACCTGGAAATGGAAGGTCAAGTTGAGTGTATTTTGGCAAATGTAGTACTTCATCTGAGTATTGTAGGCTTACAGCAACAATAGTAAGAACAGTATGGTAACTATTCCGAGCATAGTCATGGACCTGCATTCTGAGATTCAGAGTTTTTGCAGGTATCTTGTCAGCCCTGTTGCACATACAGTACACTCAAATACTGTTGCTGTAAAAATTCTGAAGTCAGTTTAGAGCTCAATAACATTTTGTGTTTACAGTGAAAGTCATTTTAGAACCTAAAGAAAGATATAGGGATTTTTTTTTTATTAGAAGTAGAAAGAAAAATCATATATTTCCCGTTGCACAGTTCATCATGTTTCTTTTCATGAGCCATATTTATTTTGAAATTTTTTCATGTTTTTTTTTTTTTTTTTTTGTCATAAAATGTGTATTTGAATGTTATACAGAGTCATGTGAAGGGAACACTATTAGTGGACTGAGTTTACTGCTTTTGTATTGTGATTTTACCTCCTAGTATTGGTAATGCTGCATACAGTCATTTTTAATTTAAGCTATTAAATGACTACTGTTAAATGTATTAGACCCTATTTATTTACTGTATGATGTATGTGTAGTTATTTTTATTGATAGATGTATTGCTGCAGAAAATGTGTGACATGCCTTCTAAGTAAATGACAGGCAAAACCCCCTGCTTGCATTTGGAAGCATATCTTGTTATATCATCAAAGGCAAAGCAGATGTAAATAAGCAACACTGTTACTTCAAAGACATGGAGCATCAGCATAGTAAAGTTGCACTATTGTGTGTTTTAGGAAACGTACACAGAAGAAACAAACTGTTACATGGCATCACACATTCATCAGTCACATTCAGAATAATAGATAAGAAAAATAGCATTTAGATTAACAAGAATTTTCAGGAAGATAAAACAAGTTTGATTACCTTTTATTTTACAAAATTTATTAGGCACATTCCAGTTATCATACAAATGTACTTTATGAAAACATCTATGAACAAGGTCTGTCAAATATGAAACCAAGTGACACGAGAAAAAATGTGTGAAAACCAAGGGATTGTCAAGCTATTTAAAACTTTTGAATTTGAATGAATGCACATATAATATGAATTGTAATTGTTGCAGCATGTTGGTTCAGGTGGACAGTGAAAAGAGGGCACATTTCTTTGTTACATTATGATAAATGTTGTAATATATAAATAATGTGTAACAATAGCTTTGTTACAATCTCAGGCAATGGGGAATGTTTGTAGGTATATGAACAAAAGTCAAGTTTAGTATCCTGCACTTGAAAATGTTAAAAATAATTTAGCAAACATTTTAGAACTCTTGTTGGTTAAGGAATAATGCTGTAGAAAATGGCAAACAAGTAAAAACAACAAAAGCAAATCCTAATAATGTACTTCACATAGAAAAGTTAAAAGTATGTGACCTTTTTTTTTTTTTTTTTTTTTTTTTTTCATTTTACAAAATGTCAAACGCACATAAAATAGTAATAGTACAAGGCAACTTAGTTAAAACTGAATCTAGATATAGATTAAGAATGGTAAAGACGCTTGGCCACAAAGATTGATTGGCGACGATAACCGACATTTTTCCTTGTGGTCTTGTTATATTGCACACAAAAGTCACACTACATTTGCCAAGCATATAAAAAATAAACACCAGAAAAATGTAACAAAAAGTAAATCAATATAATTAATCTCTCAAAATCAACCACAATATCTTGAGCATTTTAGTCTGAATTTACAGCTCTATATTTCTACACAATAAGTAAGAAAATGTTTGGGGAAAGTACAACAAACAAAATTACAGTAGGTTTTTCAGAGGAAAAAAATATGCATTAAAAAATATAGAAATAGAGTTCTGTCCCAAAACAGGTGGGCTACATAGTCTTCTTCTTAAGAACAAGTGGACCAACGTTGTCCCCCGTCAGCTCGTTATGCTTTAAGTGCGATTTATCACAAACAGGAAACTGTAAGATGAGAAAGAAAAAATGAAATGCTGTTAGTGAGAGTGGCTTTTAGGCACGCTAAGGCTTTAGAGAAAACTGACACTCGCAAAGAGGAAGCAGTAAATTACACACTATATATATATATATATATATATATATATATATATTTTAATCTCTCAGGCATTCAACCTCCTACCGTTTTAGATCGCCAGCAGCGACAGTAACAAACACTTGGAGTCCTCAGGTCTTCAATGTCGATCTCATTCACCACTCTAGGGTTTTCTTTTTGGATCTTCAGATTTATTAGACTGTCTCTTTGCTTCTTCTTCTTGGGCAGGAAGGGCCGGATGGTCAGATAACCCAACAGAGCCAAAATCCCCAATAACGGCAGAAGCCTCAGCCACTCTGAAACTAAGACACAATCAAGTGTTAGAACTTATTATACACTTAAAATGAAAACACAATCTACTTAGTGAGAGCTCTTCTGCTTACTGTGGAAAAATAAGTGTGATAAGTGTCGTGCTGCTTTTCAGCATGTCAGATAAAGTAATATTCAGTGATTAATACACTTATAATATTTGATATACATATGTGCATTAAAGATTATTAACCAGTCATGAACTTTTGCATTACACAATGACAGTTGCTGGACCCTTATGGTGGGTCATTTTAGCTGTACAGATATTTACAGCTGCAGATATTTCTGCATTTATTGTGCCATCACCTGTAATTCTACAATAAAGCATGCCTCTTAGAGGCAAATCATGCTATCAGATCCTTTGCCTGTTTTGTTCTTCACACATAGACAAACACTGGTCGTTTGTATATGAAAATAGAATCACTTGTGCGATGAGACACTGCCTCTTGAGAATCTTCTCACGCAATTATATGGGAAATAGGTGGAAGATACCCAGAAACACGTGCAGGCAAACAATTACTTAGTTATGCATTATTTAAGGGTTAATAGATGGAAAACAAAGACACTTACATCACTCTGTCTATGCAGGCATGCGCTCTTAACTTAATTTTCCATCTACGCTTGTGACATTTTGAATGATAAAACACATACCTGTCAGTCGCGCAAAGCCTCCGATTGTTTCTGGAAGGGGCAGCTTCTTGAGGTATGCTGGAAGTTGTATTTTGATAATCCTGGAGATACTTTCTAACACCATCTTGAATGACTTTGTGCGCTTCTAATTGAGACCCAGCAGGATATTTCCTGGGACGTTCTGCTACGTCATCGCGTTAGTGCACTTGCGTAGACGTTTCCGTTTGCTCGTGAAGAGGAACTATTCAAGAATAGAAGTACACGGAGAAATACACGGAGTTTTGACTGTGAATAAGCGTAAGCGCATGACGCGCCGTAAACGCGTCAACCAATCACCATCTGCAGAGTTGGTTGCGCGCGATTGGCTAGTCTCACCGCGCCACTTTCTTTTGCGGGGTTGCCAACTTAACAATTTTATTGTTAGATTTAACAACTTTTCAGCATATGTGAATTAAGTTGATAGTTGCAATTGTTCAATAATAATTGTTCAGTTATGATACAGCATGTTATTAGCTTGTACCTATAATTGTTGTTCAGTTAGGTACACTGAAAGAAAGAAATAATTGTAGAAAAAAGGAAAAGGTACTGGTAATTTTCTGCCAGGACATTGCCTTGTTAAGTTGTAACCCTGTGTAAACCTAAAACACAAAATGCAATGCGTAATTTAAAACAGGTAAATCTCATTCATTCATTCATTCATTCATTCATTCAGCTGATGTGAGATGTAAAGAATTGCATTTATTTTGTATATGGCCTAATATAAATTGTACAAACAATTTGTTTAATTTGTACAAAGTATTTCATTATTTGTAGTTATTTGTAGTCTCCGCCCCCCCCCCCCCCCCCCACACACACACACAAAATTAAAAGAAAAAAAAGTATTGTTTTCAGCTGTATATAAAATCAAAATATGGATACTGTGCAAAGAATCAAATTAATTTAATGCTATATATTATATTATATTATATTATATTATATTATATTATATTATATAGAACAACATTGCCCAGGATTCATTGCGCTTTTAAGCAAATAATGCCCGTTTTAATGGATACATTTTAAATACAGAGTTAAATTAATTTCGAAAGTCGCGTGTAATGCTATGGTGTGTTAGATGTTATTTACTCCATATGAAGGCAGTTATATCTCTTCAGGCATCTAGCAGGACTACTATGCACGCTGACGTTTAGGTCCATGTCGGTCCGGTGTCATTGGTGAATGACCGAAGATGTCTCATAGCAGGTTGTTTGCCCGGTTGCTCCGTAAGTAAAACTAATATGAGTGTTGTAACATTTTTAACAGATATCTGTCTTTGTTGTGATATTGTTTCAGTAGCTATTGTAAACGTGGGAGTCATTTATTTCTTTCATTTCTTTTGATTATACACAGACAGTCTGCTAATGCTAATGCTGTTGTGTTGGTGTTTTCAGCACCAAAACGTAACATAGAACAGTGGATTTATGAACGGGTGACCTTTACTGGTAAATGTGTTTCATTTCAACCTCATCACGAGGTCGTCTTTTTAAAATGTCTCTTATACGTTAGTGATAGTATCTGGAGAACTTTGAAGGTAGCAGACTGACAGCACTATCATTTAATTAAACTTAGTGCTTATTTATATGTTGTATGGGACAGAGTGTGTGTCTTTACTACTGTTATGATCAAAATGTTGCTCATATCCTCAACTAGAATGACAGTGTTAATTATAAATCTGCTGAACGCGTGTTGACAGGTATTAGTACATGTGGACGACTAGTGTGACCTGTAGATTAGTGTGACATGTAGGTGTGTGTGGTTGTTTGTACTTCACTGTCAGTGCGTAACACTATAAATCCTTAGCGTTTTCTATAATAATGTAGTAGAAAATCAAAATAGAGCGTTTACAGTGTCTGTGAAAGGGTGTTGCCACTTTTGAAACTTTTGGTTAACTCTTCCAGTCTTGTGCAATTTAAGTCTGTCAATAATGGAATTTTCACTTCAGCCGAACAGAAAGCAGTGTTGACTTACTTCCCTCTCAGTGTGAAACACTGCATACTCTGCTTTTTCAGAACCATAAACCATGAACTTAATTCAGTACAGTTCAATGTATGTGCAGTTATTTCCATTTGTAGGGATGCAAACAGAATAGCTTTGCTATTGCGTAGTTGTTTATGACGGGTTTTCAAACTGGTGTCTGCTAGGGGGTCTGTGAGAAGTCTAAAGAAAAACAGCATAATAAAATGTACAAATAAATAAGATAAAATAAAAACAACTAAGATTAAACTAGCCTAAATATATTGAATAAAATAAATAAAACATTGATTAAAATAAATAAATTGATTTTAAACATTAAATAATACATCTACAGTACAGCACAGTAATATTGTGTGTAGAAAAAAATGTAATAATGTAACGTAATAGACACTAAATAATTTCCAATAATATTTTATGCATATTTATTATATTAATTATAAAACAGTATAAATTTGGTCTTAATACATGAAAATATATAGCTGCCTTTTAGATTTTAGAATGGGGAGCCTCGCACCAGTATGATCATATTTGGGGGTCCTTGGCATCTAAAAGATTGAAAACCCTGATCCATGAGTGGTTTAAGCGAACTTTAACCTAGAGAAATGTGGATAGACCATTTAATCCTGTCAGCTGTGATCAATAGCCTATTTCTTGCAGTCCTATTCTGTTCTGTTATGTCATTCAAGAGTCAAAACTGTTTGCTGATCACTGATAAACATTGGAATTTTTGGTTCAGCTTGGTGCTTTGCAACTATTGTCCTCTGTTTCAACCCTGTCTTATTTCTAAACTATTTGAGGTCAAGGCAGCATGACCTTTGGACATCAGACCCTGTAGGGAACATATAGAGTAATGTGAAAGAGAAGCCAACAACTTCTTCTTAGGCCTAAACTATAGCTGCCAAGTTGACTGTGGGTCAACTGCAGGCAGGTGTGTTGAACACAGGAAATATTATGAAGAGAGGAATAAAATCCAATATTTATAGAAACAGCAACATTTGGTCATGCAGACTTCACTAAGAAAGTAAAAAAAAATCATACACTTTTAGATGTGTATTTATTGATCCTTGGTTCTTATTCCACTGCTGTTGTGTTTGTATTTGCAGTGCAGCAGGCTGGGGTGAGACACTGTTATACTGGCAACAGGAAGAACCTTTACATCAACAAGAACACTAAGGTCATCTGTCAAGGCTTCACAGGGAAACAGGTGTGTAGCCATTTCAGCCCAAATATTTGAAAAGGTCTGGATTCACCTCCTTTCCATTTAGTTACCGATTGAAGTGCTGTATCATCCCCTCACCATAACTGGCCATAGGGTCAAATTAATAATAATAATAATAATACAAAAATAATATATGCTGTTTTGATAAACTGAGGGACTCAAATCATTTTTATGGTAATTGACATCATGCCACTGATTCTGTTGTTAAAGCCAAAGTTTTATTTAATCCAAAATATTAAAAAGTGGATAAATCAGGTTTTGCAAACATTGAGCCAAAGATAAATCTGATGAGTAAAGCCTGCATGCTTATGAAACCCCAAAAGGACATTTATAATTTTGGTACATAATTTTAAGGATCTTTCTTCCTTGTTTGTAATTATCTGGGCCACATTTTGTATGCAAAGTGGTTTATGATGCACAAAAAACATAAGCAGGAGAAAGAAAAAAAAAAAAAAATATATATATATATATTTATTTATTTATTTATTTATTTATTTTTTTAAAGTAGTGCTGTCAAACGATTAATCGTGATTAATCTCATCCAAAATAAAAGTTTACATAATTTTTACTATGTTTACATAATATGTGTGTGTACTGTGTATATTTACTATATATATATATATATATATATATATATATAATACACACACATACATACATGTATTTATTTAAGAAATATTTACATGTATACATGTATATTTATAATTTATATTATATATAACTATTTTATTTATTAATATAATATATTTTTGTTAAATATATACATGCATGCATGTGTGTGTATTTATATATACACACATATATATGATTAATCACGATTAATTATTTGACAGCACTAAAAAAAGATTAAATGAATAAATAACAAATAAATTAATTTATGAATTCATATATTAAAGTGCCCCTATTATGCTTTTTTTGAAATATTACCTTTCATGTAGTGTGTAATAAAGCTGTTTGTGAATGTAAAAGGTCTGCAAAGTTTTTAAGATCAAAGTGCACAACACATAAGTGTGTTGTCTCCTAAAACAAGTCGTCAGCAATTCCTTTCACACTTCCTGTTACATACTTGCGTAACAATGTAACAAATATGCATAATACCAACCTATGGCTTTTCAGCACTGTGAATCCACTTTGCTGCACTTCAAAAGGATGAGGAATTGATACGGAAAAACCGACACCTCCGTTCTTGATCATATACAAGTGCCGAGGAAGCCTCCAGAGCTAAAATTCAGATATGGTAATAGGCGTTTAGTTTTTGACACGCACTGTAAGCGGTAGACTAATCACAACAGACTGGGCCGTCTGACCAATCAGAGCAGAGGAGGCTCACGGAAAGCAGGGGTTTAGAGTGACCGAATTTTCGAACAAAACATTTTCAGACTCTTTAATAAATGAGGTGATGTGCATTAAATGATGGTATTGTATATTATGAGAAAATGAAAGTGTTTTTTGACCTTGAATGCATATAAACCTGTTGTTGGAAAGAACATTAGGATCCTTTAAAATAGCATAATAGGGGCACTTTAAATGTATAAAATAAATAATAAAATAAATAATTTAAAAATATGACATGGCCGCTTTAAAGAATATTCTTATACGTGTGTTGGGTTGGGATTTAAATGTATTATCCTTTCATGCTTTATTTTATTAGATGAGGAGAGACAGACACAATTGTTCTTGACACCTGCCCTTAGGTCCTTTACACTAAAACTGCTGGCTACAGTATCCAATAACCTTGCTTTTCTTACCCCTGTGATTTATTTCCAATCTCTCATTGCATTTCTCTAACTCTCCTTCACCCTCTTTCAAATGACTCTTTACCATAATAAAGGGTTATTAGATGAAGTTTTAATGAACACTCATTATAATTAGAAGGGGATGAAGAATGACTAGAGTGTCATCGCGGCATATTAACTTTGCTGTTCGTCTACATAAGCAAACCATACCTCAAATTAATCGCTAGACTGTTAACGGAGGCAGCATGCGGGAAAAACGGCAAAGTTAGCTCAGCACTTCAGCATTAATGAAAGCATGAGAACAAATGATGGTAGAAAAGTTGGCAAAGGGATGCTCGGAGGGGAAATGGATCGAAAACGTGCCAGGTTTCCTCATTCTTTCTAATTATATTTATAACATTACAGTGGTAGATATTGACGTGGTTCTGGCGGCCCTTACCTTTGGACTTAACTGCGATGTTTCAAAGTAATTTGTAATAATTAACATGGACATAGTGGGAAGGAAGGTTAAAGTTCGTGACGCACCATTTCCATAGGCTGTTCAAATCCCTAATCATGGGGAAATAGTATTTTACTGATACATTTTTATTTTACAGCATTCATTGATTTTAACGTGCTTCACATAATGAAAGTGCATTTGTAAGTCTATGTTCTTGGTTGCATGCAGGGGAATTATATATGTCATGTTTCACATTAGTCTCTTTACATTTATTCAGTAATTTAATAACCAAACTAAATGTGAACTGATTTATGTACATACTGAAAATCTTGCAAAATTGTGCAAACCATGTAATTGTGTCTAAAATATGCTATGCATAACCATTACACAAAATCATTTATCTTTGTGTAATGGTTTGGGTTCTGTGTTCCAGCAGTGTGTCATATGTTAGTTATACAGATGTAGTTTAGAATATTATAGACTCAAAGGTTACCTGAGTCTACTTTCAAAGTGAGAGTCCTCTTTCTGTGCGTTTCATTAGTAAACTGTATTGTGGCTAGGCTTTTGTTGTGTATAGGGTCTTTATTATATTATATTACATTACATTACATTACATTATTAATGAATTACTTTTCATTTCATTCGTTTCATTTCTTTTGTTTCAAACTTGTAGATGTAATTCTAACACAAAGAAGTCACTCTTTGAATACTGTCTCCCTCTTAAAATTTAAACGCTACAACAAATCTATCTAGTTTAAAGTCAAGAAACACATTCACAACCTGTTTTACTTCTGTAATGTGACATAAATGAATCAGGATATTCAACAGGAAACTTAGGTTGGGATATTATCCATCTGGTATTGTTTAGATTGTGAAAAGTGGTCACTATACATATTACCATTTAAAAGTTTCTGGATTTTTATTTATTTATTTTTTTTTAATTAATTCTTTTATTCCACAAGGACATGTTAAAATTGATAAATAGTGACAGTAATTTTTAATGTTCTATTTCAAATAAATGCTTTTCTTTTGAACTTTCGTTTTCATTTAATTTAATTTCTTTTGTTTCATTTCATTTCATTTATTTTGTTTTGTTTTTTATTATTTATTTTTTATTTTATTGTTTTGTTTTTATTTTTTGATCTTGTTTTATTTTAATTTGTTGTATTTTATAGGTCCATTTACTCTTCATTTACTCAACAATTATTTTTATACTTTTTTTGTCAGTTTTTTTTTTTTTCAAAGCCATTTTCCTCCCACTCTCTGACACTTAAAATAAAACTTCTTTTCTTTTCTTTTTTTTGCTTCTGTCTACCACCTTTGCACTTTTGTCTGCTCATACTCTAGCAGCGGGTTTGCTTTTGGGTTCAGTACAGACATTAACATTCTTTATTAGCAGCTTTTTTGAAAAGTGTATATCACGTCGATTGTTGTGTGGTCACAAAACAATCAAAAATTGTGCTGCATTATTGGTTAAGTTCAAACTGAACAAAACGATCATGGAGCTTGTTAAATAAAGCCACTCCTACTGCTAAGATTCGCAGAACAACAGGAGATTCACATGAGCAGAAATGGCTCAAGGTTTAGTGAACTTTCACACGCTTTACTCATATCTTTAGTTCTTTTGGTGTTTAGGAATGATAGCATCTGCCTGTTCAGAATGAGCAGTTTGTAGATCAGTATCAACAAACAATCTTTTTGGACAGGGGATGAAGTTTGTGTTCTCATTCTCAAAGTTACAGTATGTTTTCATAGTACATCAAGATCTTTTACTTAAAAGGAAACCTTTTTTTTTGTGATGTGACCCTTTTAATGTTAATACAAGCTGACTATGCTGAACAGTAAGCCAAATTCTTCTCTTTCCTTCATTGAAAGCTCTCTCTTTTCTCTCTCTGTCTCTAGGGCACCTTTCACAGTCAGCAGTCTCTGGACTATGGCTCTCAGTTAGTAGGAGGAGTGTCCCCAGGCAAGGGGGGCAAAACACACCTGGGTCTGCCAGTCTTCAACTCTGTGAAGGAGGTAATTGCCTGTGTGACTGCTTACAGTCTCCTGTAAGCCACAGTTACTTTTTGGACAGCTGGTCTGATTCTCTGAGGGCACTAGGGGACATTTAAGGGGACTTATTTAGAGCAAGCGATGCCAACAGTAACAGAAGTGTTAAAGGCCAGAGGCTGGTTGTTTAATCTTTATCAGTTTAAACACTTTCAGATAAAGCCCAACTACAACTGAAATGCTAAAATTGGATGTTTGACCAATTGTATTTTTTTTTTAGTTCTGGGAATGATTCTTTATTTGGTTTTTAGGCTAAAGATGGTACAGGGGCTGAAGCCACCGTGATCTACGTGCCGCCCCCTTTCGCTGCAGCCGCCATCATCGAAGCAATTGACGCAGAGATACCACTAGCTGTCTGTATCACAGAGGGAATCCCTCAGCAGGATATGGTGCGGGTCAAACACAAGCTGCTCCGTCAGAACAAGACCCGCCTCGTTGGCCCCAACTGTCCCGGTGTCATCAATGTGAGAGCTGTTTTTTTTTTTTTTTTTTTTTTTGGTACCCGCACAGCTTAATTTTTGGAAACTTGACTCAACTTACAGAGGATTTGTATTATGAGTGCAAGTTTTGAGGAGAAGGCAAACTTGTAGATGTAATTCTAACACAAAGAAGTCAGTCTTTGAATACTGTCTCTCTCTTAAAATTAAAACACTGCAACAAATCTATCCAGTTAAAGTCAACATGAAACACATTCACAACCTGTTTTACTTCCGTAATGTGACATAAATGAATCAAAACAAACATCCCCTCCAGACATCACTTTTGGCCACTACTGTATGTTTGGTGTGGTAAGTGCCACAAAATAATAGTGCTAGAACCTTCTTACTGTGGACTGAGGAGCCCAAGTCATCTCTGGTGAACTGCTGCATTTTTTTTTTTTTTTAGTTGCCAAAAAATGTCATTATTACTTTTATCTCTGCAGTTAGAGCATTAATTTGAAGAGTGGGAGAAGTTATTAAATTTCTTCTTAGGTCAGTTACAAAAAGAATACCTTGATGATCAAGCTTGTGTGGTTTTATCAATATAACTCCAATACATTATCCCCTGGTTTCACAGACAAGGCTTAAGCTAGTCCTAGACTAAAATGCATGTTTGAGCTGTTTTAACTGAAAGCAACTTGCACTGACGTGTCTTAAAATATGTCACTGGCTTTGTTTTGTCTCAAGATGTACACCAATAATGTTTATTAGTAGAGCATGTTAAAAACTAAAAAAAAACTAAAGGCCTAATCCTGGCTTGATCTAAGCCCTGTCTGTGAAACCAGGCCTATGGTTTTTTTTTTTTTTTTTTTTTTTAGAAAATGTGTGTTTCCTCCTCTCTGCTGCCATCTTATTACTCCTAACTAGGTTACGATACCTCTCCAGCACTCTTAAATAATTTAGAAGCTGAGACCTAGTCTTAACACTTAACCTATCTTAACCTATGGCCCCGTTTCACAGACAGGGCTTAGCCTAAGCCAGGATTAAGCCTTTGTTCAATTAGGATATTTAAGTAACTTTTATAAACATACACTAGAAAAAAAACATTACTTGTGTGCATCTTGAGTCAAAACAATGGCACTGACATATTTTAAGATCTGTCAATACAAGTTACTTTCAGTTAAAACAGCTCAAACATGCATTTTAGTCTAGGACTAGCTTAAGCCTTGTCTGTGAAACTTGGGGTAAATGAATCACACTTATTCCTAAGTCTAGGAATAAGACTGAAATTACATCATTCTTAGAATTTTGACACACTTAAGACTAAAATTTTACTCTGAGCAGCTTTATATATGTGGCCTTTGGAATGTGTATTGAATTGGGTCAGTTTTTATTTCATGTTGACTTCAAAGCCTACTGCTTGTAATTTTTAATTGCCTACAGTAAAATTTATAATTTAAACTGAACTTTAATGTTTTGTTTTTTTTATACTTGCAGCCTAGCGAGTGCAAAATTGGGATCATGCCTGGACATATCCACAAGAAAGGAAGAGTTGGTAAGAGCTCCACTGGATGACACCTGACTTTATGATAAAGTAAACTCTGTCATCCTTCCAGAAGAGTTTGACACTGGAGCAGCTCACTTGCTGATTGAATAGAATCTTAAAATATCCTTGAAAGGCATAGCATTCCTCCTCTCTTCATGTTTATAAAAGAAGCATCAGACAGACAGAGCCAGAGGATCTCGATTTGAGATGGACTTTTTTTAATCTGTCAGATTTGTAAGAGTATAAGAGTGTCTCACCATGCCAGGGATGATGAGATGTCTCTGCTTGAACATGAACTCAGATGTAGACCGTAAAGCAGTATTCAGACTGCTAAAAAAGAGTGGTGCAGATAACTTCTCATCAGTGCTCTGTCAAGGAATTTTAAACTGCAGGGCTGTGCTGTCTCAAGTCACATAACTAGACAGATGCTACAGGTTTTTGAGGAGCTCTGAAGTGTTGAGCTTAGTGCCTGTTCCTGTAATAAGAGTTGTGACCTCGTCTGTCTGGAAATTGTTCAGCTGAAATTGGCCTTTTCCAGTACTGTTTTTCTATTAGGTTACATCTGACATTTGGAAAGTACTTTTTTTTTTTTTTTTTTTTAATATAAAAACGCTGCCTAGATGCCTCCTCGTTTCATTGGGGATTAGGAAAAGAACTGAGAGCAGCAAAAGTGCATTAAAATGTTGAATACTACAAGGAATTTACATTGCTCTCTAGAATATTGTGAAGACAGGAAACTACACTCTTAGAAAAACTCTTTATGCCAAAAAAATGTTCAATACAAGGAGAAATGTTTAAAGGATTGCATAATACTCTCATGTTTAATGTTTATTTATTTATTTTTTCTAGTGATAACGTATGTTTACAAGCTGTTTAATTCTTAAAATAAAATCATTCTTGCAGCACCTGAAAGAAACCTTTAAAGGGTGAGTTCACCCAAAAATGAAAATTACCCCATGATTTACTCACCCTCTAGCCATGCTAGGTGTATATTAGGGATGCACCGATACCGTATTGGTATCGGGCCGATACCAAGCTCATGTACTTGTACTCATACACGTAAAAATACCCCCGATACCAAAGACCGATAACTCACGTGACGTAACTGACAGAATTTTCCGTGCACAGAGACACCGGCGGCAGCAGCAGAAACAATGTCAGCCTCAAGGGAGTGGAAATACTTCAAATTAATAATGACAACCCACACATTGCGAACTGCATGCTTTCAATAACAATTCGTTATCGATTAGTGAAGGCGGGATAGGTGGAATCTCGCTGAATGACAGAGACCAGAAGCGCTCCCTCTTGCGCACGCTCTCTCTCTTTCTTGCGCACGATCCCAGTTCTCTCAGACAGCGCGCGATCAGTTCTCCTCGCGCCTGAATGGTCAAATGCACACGTAGTTGTCAAAATGTCCATAGTGTGGAGTATCTCACGTAAATATAGTCGGTTATGGCTTAAGTGGACGTAAACATTTGGGTGAAAACAAGATATGTGTCAGTAACCATGGATTCGGTCTTAAAGGGACCATAGCCTATATTTGTCATTAATGTTAATAAAACAACAAAATATGTTAAATAAATGTATACATGGTAAATAAACCTACTGTATCTGAAAAACAAGTTTATTTCCTTTGTATCTCTATAGTATTTGTTGTATTGTTTGTAATTCGTTTGTAAATTTCTTTTTATATAACAACAATTATTTATTTATATATATATATATATATATATATATATATATTGGTAATTATGCCCTTTGAAGGTTTATTGGACACTGTGAAATTTTTGTTCTTTAAGTTTGTGACAAGCACATAAATTATTACTTTTTTCATTAGAGTAATAATAAAGGCTGTCCTACATTCATTAGTCTCACTGTGTTGTGCTTGGAAAACTGCAACATCACCAAAAACAAAACAAAAAAAGAGAGAGAGAAATTAATAAATGTATAGGCATCGGTATCGGCGAGTACTAGAAAAAAGTATCGGTACTCGTACTCGGTCCTTAAAAAATGGTATCGGTGCATCCCTAGTGTATATAATTATCTTCTTTAAGACAAACACAATCGGATGTATATTTAAAAATATCCTGGCTCTTCCAAGCTTTATAATGGTAGTGAATGGGGGGCCACATTTTGAAGCCCAAAAACATGCATCCATCCATCACGAAAGTAGTCTATACGACTCCAGGGAGTTGATAAAGGCCTTATGAAGAGAAGCAATGGGTTTTTGTAAGAAGAATAACCATATTTATTAACTTTATTAACTATAATAACTAGCTTCCAGAAGATGGCTGTACACATCGATTTGCAGCGGAAGCGTAACCCCTGACTCGAAGCATGATGTAATGATGAACGAGGAAGTGCAAGAGCAAAACAAAATGAATTGGGAAAAGTAAAGACTCACACTTTGATGTACTAAATTTAGGGCTGTCAGTTAATTACATTATATACCTATTAATTAATCATATGTTTAAACCTTTGCCAATTAGGTACTTCAGTGTACAAATTTAAATTGTTAGTCCCAGTTTTTTTAATCAAATAGATAATTGCACTAAATATGTTCATTTAACAACACAAATTACATTATAAAAAAAATTGCAATTTATCTTTATCTTGCTCCTATTATTCTTTTTTTTTTTTTTTTTTCTTTCTCAGGCATTGTATCTAGATCGGGCACCCTTACGTATGAAGCTGTACATCAGACGACCCAAGTGGGTCTGGGCCAGTCGCTGTGCATTGGTATGGGAAACTAACCATCAGTCATCCATTATTATAAATCTGTCTAGACTACAGAAAGTGTTTAGTGCAGAGAAGTCTTGAATAAAGTGTCATTTCTCTCAGGTATCGGTGGAGACCCTTTTAATGGCACTAACTTCATTGACTGCCTGGAGGTGTTCTTGCAGGACCCAAAAACTGAGGGCATCATTCTGATTGGAGAAATTGGCGGAGATGCAGAAGAGAATGCAGCAGAGTACCTGAAACAGCACAACTCCGTAAGCGGCTTCTAATGTTCTCATGTGACTTCTAAACTGCAAAATGCTGTTCAATTTAAAGGTTCTATGTCTGAATGTGTCTTTATATTACCTCAATCTTTTAACAGTTACTTCCTTACCTTCATAACACAAGGCTATCTTTGTGCTATCTCCAACTTTTTCTACAACAGCAACTTCCTGTTTTTGGTTAACTTCCAGCAAATGTAATTTATTTTATTTTTATATTATTTTATTCAGTGTCTCATGAAAGTTTTGTGTGAGGAACAGAGCAAAATTGATTGGTTGTAATTCAATGAAAACCATCTCCTACACAGTAGTAAAGTTTAAATATGCACACATTAAAATTTAGCGTGTCATGATCTTTCATGAGACATAGGAGAACTGATGGCATCATTGACATCAGATGCCATATTTGAACATGCAAATGAGGTTTGCTATTTCTGTCTGTTCTTCACAGAAATCAGCTTTATCTTCAGAGCTCAAAAAATGCTCAATTCCACCTTCAGATCTCAGACCTATTATAAATACTTATTTGATAAAACTACATTTGTAAGAAATGGCAAACTGAATGGGATAAATGTATAACAAACAAACTTTATAAAATCAATCCTCTGGTTGGTGCAAAACATTGTGTTCAGTTTGAAAATCACTGGGATCATCTTATCTACACACGCTGTCGAATAGGGCACTCCAGGCTAACCCACATGTTTCTGTTAATGGGTGAAGATCCTCCTTTGTGCCAGAATCCATTATCATTGAAGCATATTTTGATGGATTGTGTTAGTTTGAAATCTGTTAGATCTCTTTATTTTTCTGTTGACTTTCACGAAAAGATATTTAATGAAGTGATGCCTGATTTAGTTCCAGAATTTTTATCTAAGATTAAATTTTAAAAATCTAATTAATTTTTTAATTATTTTTTTCTCTTTTATTAAAAAAAAAAATCTCGTTCTCGCCATGAATATAGCCGAGGTAGCTCGCATGGCGTTAAATCATAAACAAACAAACTTCACAGAAAGCTATTTTATTCATTCAGAAGACTTGGAATATAATGCACAAGTCATATCCATATTTTATGCTGGTTTTGTCATTTAATTTTTTGTGAACTGTGCCTTTAAGGTCTTCCACACACACCCCCACTCAAAGGTTAAGAATCACTGTTATTCATTCATGAATCGCTTTTAGACTCATGAGTCAGTGCTTATTTTTTCTTAGCCCTTGGGATGTACACAGTGTTTTTCATCTTCTGGATATCAGCAGCTTTCTCCAACAAACAGGAACCCTCACCACACATGGAGCTCCTCTTTCCTCGCTGGCAGGAGCTTCACGCCCCTGAGCTCACATTGTTTCTGTGAATGAGAAAACAGCCTCCAGCTGCTCTTTGATCTGTTTTGGCTGTGAAGGAAAATCTACAAGGTTTTCATTGTGATCTTTGGACCAGCCAGGCTGGATTTCACTCACAGTCAAAGACCTCCTCCACTCCTAACAGCGCCTCAGTTTGTGTCATTATTATGTCATATTTATTCCTCCAGTCTGAGAGTCAGAGAGAGAGCTGATGCATTAGCAAGTCTCTTGCATTGAAAGAATTTTTCTGTCTGTAATGTTTTAAAAAAAAAAAAAAAAAAAAAAATCCTCATGGATACTCATGGAATCGTTTCAGCCGTGCTGATTGTGCCAAATTACATACAGCAAACTGACGCACGAAAGTCCATTTTCTCAAGAGGAACTCAGACGGCCAGACGCGATTCAAATGGAACTCAAGTCTGAGAGTGTAGCAGCGGAGGGGCATGGTAACCCCAGGAAAATCAAGCAAGTCGCTCTGAATATGTTAACTGCATGAACAAGTGCCTCATTTTTGAGCAAGTGCTTAGATGTTCAAAGAACCTCTCCTCCATCCTGTGAATCAGACTGTGTTAAAGAGCTCGTTTTTATTGTTGCCACATTTCAATTGAACTGAAATGGTGAAATGTCAACCTGCAATTTTCAGCATTGTTGAGAAGTTTCACAGTTGCGGAAACCATTAAGCCTTTTTGTGTACTTGTAGAAAAGCGAGCATGTTGCTCTTTGAGCACACATTAGCACTGTGAAACTTTCTTCTTTTCTGGCCTGTCAGTTAAGTTAGTGGGAGAATTGAATTATTCTTCACCGACTAGTTGCTGATTGTATGAAATTGGTCCTTTCAGGTAAACTTTTCTCATTACCTCAACAAGGTAGTTTTTAAGTGAATGCTCCAAAGATGGCCTTGGCCATGAATAATGGAGATCAATACATGGTCATGCTACATTTCATGCAGTGGATTCAGCCTTGGGAGAAGCATTTGGCAGTTATGAAATTTTCTGTCTGCGCCGCTGTTAACAAGACCTGAATTGATCAGACTGTTAAACGCATGCCGGTCTCATTAAGAAGTGCGGACAGGGATGATACATCAGGTTCTGGGCGGTAATGGAAGCTGCGATCCATATAGAAGCTTGTAAACTATTAGCTCTAGAAAAAGTCGTGTCAGATTTATGTTGTTGTATGAATCCTTTTAGACTGGCCTAGGAAGAGCATCTGTTTTTCTTTTGGAATAATAGTAGTGACAAAGGGCTCATGGTCCAATCCGATAACTTCAAAGCACATTTAAACGCACTCACACTTCCTGTTGAATCCATATCTGGTACTTGCTTTTTATTAGCTGCAGTGGCATTGTGCAAATAATGGTGTGAGCACCCTGTTTTCTTCTTTTCTGTTAATTTATTAACTCCCTACGTGCATACACCAGTAAGTCCTTGTGTCAGAATTGCCAAGGCAAACTGCAAAATTGCTTTTCAGCCAAATTAGCATATTGATATGAATATTCCTCTCAAGTGCTTGTCAACTATATGCTTGTTTTTGCTTATTGCTAACATTTGTCACCTAGGGAACATTGCCCATTAAGATCCACTTGCAGTCCACAGTCACCGCGGCACTATTGGGAGCTGCTGAATGATGGAGAGGAAACTTTCCAACAGTTAACATGGAAACTTTAAAAATTGTGTTTTCTGCTAAAGTTCATTGCATATCTATCATCTATTTTTCTGTAAAAATACATTCAATTAGTACACTTCTAAAGGGTTAGCTCACCCAAAAATGACAATTCTGTCATTATTTGCTCACCCACATGTGGTTCCAAACATGTACACTGTTATGTTTTTCTGTGGAACACAGAAGGATTATTTAAGAATTTTCACAAAACAAGGAGTAATTAATGACAGCATTTGGGTACTTTTGGATGTACTGCTACTTTGTACTGCTAACCCATATTACTCATGTAACTACTAAACAAGTTCAAAATGGGGTTGACTGGAGAGTGTCTGAGAAAGTCATTGTCAAAGGAGCACAAAATGAAAGGACGGCGTTCCACTTCAGCATTCTCTCAAGGTTTTGTGCATGAGCAAAATATAATTACCTCAGTTCATTATCGTAATCTTCCCAGATTAGGCTTTAGTCTGCAGCCGGCTGCATGAACATGAACAGCTTGAGCAGAGCTTGAGCTTTGAACCGGCTCCTGTGGAGCGTTATAATGTTAGCGAGTAGGTGAAGATTATCAAGTATTAAGTTAGACTGTCTTTGACTGGCGGTCACATTCATTTCACCGTCTCTACCTGAAGTTTGCATTCCCATTTAAAGTTTCTAGTGAAATCAAAAATTGCCTTCTGAAGTTTAGGAACCTTCTCTCTTGTGAGATGCTAATGAGCACGTCTGAATTAGTGCTGGCTCCGTTTGAGCCCAAGGGAGTCTATAATACCGTAGAAAACGATCCATTAGCATTCCTATTGATCTCGATGGCAATGGCTCAGCTGGCACAGGAACCCCTAGAAGTATGCAACTGAAAAATATCTTTTGTAATGTATTTATAAGATAAAATAGTTTTATCAGAATATACAGCTTTTTTTTTTTTTTTTTTTTTTTTTTTGCTTTTTTTTTTTTTGATGGACTGGCACATGCTTACCAGCCAAGCCTTGACTTTTTGGTCGAGCCTCATCTGAGTTCATAGGTACACTAAGTATCTTTAGCCTTTTTAAGAAAAGCTGACAAAATTGCCATAAAAACATCCAAACCATTTTATTCTAGACACTCTCATCCACCTGTTGCGATTATAACAACCCACATCCCACTCTGGAATTATGTCATTCATGAGGACAGAATATGGTGGGAATGAGGAAAAAACAGCCTGAGCATGATGGCCCATCAGTAATGGTAGTTAATTGGCAGGGACATGACAAATTACCTTCCATGAAAGTGAGATTGTATTAAATGACAGACTCTAGTCACTGTCTGCCCATCTGCTTACTCCCACACAAGCTATTAGATGCCTTGATCTGCCTCCATTTTAATGCCAATTTTGAGCACAGTATGCGCCGTCTAAAAGCCCCTGCACTTATCTTTACCTCTTATTTACAAGTCTATAAAAATAGAGACTTACCTCCTGTAATTGTGTCTCAAAACATTATTCATGTAGGCCTTACTTAGCTTCACAATGACCATGGTTATTTTTATGGAGACCCACAATGCAGTGGTCAAATTAAAACACACTTTTGCTGTATATTGTGCTACCCAAGATTTGAACTAATTTTATATACATGCACACAAACACTACCGTTCAGAAGTATGGAGTCAGTAATATTTTTTTTTTTTAATGTTTTAGTAAAGACGTCTCACCAAGGCTGCATTTATTTCAATAATTTCAAGAATAATTTCTTATTATCATTGTTGAAAACTAAGGCGCTCCTTTAGGGGACCTCCCACCTCATATTGTTTCATCACAAAAGTTTTGTGAGCAAACGCAACGTTTCTTGGGGCAAAGCAAAAGTTTTGCGAGTGAACAAAACATTTCTCAGGGAAATGCAAAAGTTTTGCGAGCAAGCAGTTTTTTGGGGGGAACGCAAAAGTTTTACGAGCAAACGGGGGTTCCAAAACCATTGGAATATAATTTTTCCTCCCATCTCATTCCCATATCATGTGACGGTATCAAATTTTCATGTTGCGGTAATTGCTGAAGCTTTTATCATGGTATATGGTATTATCACGATATTGAAATAAGTTGCAAAAAAAGTGTTGTCATAGTATAACAGGTTTAAGAACTCTTTCTTATAACAAAAAGAACTCTATAATTTTTGTGTATTGTGTTATTGTATTTAAATGTTAAAAGTAAAATGTTTCAAACAGATTAAAGTGCAAAAGAATTATGAAGAACAACAGGTAACACTTTACAATAAGGTCTCATTATTTAATGTTAGGCTATTTATTTTCAAACCTTAAACATTTTTTTTTTTTTTTTTTTTTTTTAATTAAAATGAAAATAGCCTATTAAGTCTTTAAGTATTAAGTATTTGGTGCTGTGATGAACAACATTGCAAATACAAAAAACTGAATGGCTCTTTGAAGCATTTTAAATACTGTAGTAGCAGCTGGGTTTCAGGGGTAACCGCTGCATTCTGCTGTTCCATCAGCGCCCTCTGCTGTCAGAGAGTGAATGTGCACTTTCATTCAGCGCGTCTCCTTCAGTCGTTCCACCGTGTGCTTCTTGTGCACTTTGGGCTTTTTTACATATGAGTGTGTGTCCCTTTGACGTGACATACAGCGGTGTTGTGCATTTTATATGGTTGATGGGGAAAGTATTCTTAAAATGTATTATAAAAATGTGAATAATTCATAATAAATAATTATTCACGGTATTTTGAAGTGCCCACGATAACAATATCGTGCATATTCATTATCGTGATATCGTATATCGTTCATTACCGAATATCGGCACATGTCTACCATCACCTTTACCACCATGTCTCTTTAGGGGCTCTGAAAAAAAAAAAAAGTTAAGCAAAGTTAAGCAGCTTAATATTTTTGTGGAAACCCTTTTTAATAAAATTTGATGAATATAAAGCTCAAAAGCATTTATTTGAAATAGAAATATTTTTTAACAGTGTAAAAGTCTTTCTATCACTGTCACTTAATGAATCCTTGCTGAACATAAGTGTTAATTTCTTAAAAAAAAAAACACAAAAACACTTAACTTAATGTTTTTACTCTTCAGGGAGCCAATGCTAAGCCGGTGGTGTCGTTCATTGCTGGCTTGACAGCCCCTCCTGGAAGGAGAATGGGGCATGCAGGAGCCATCATTGCCGGAGGCAAGGGGGGTGCCAAAGAGAAGATCGACGCCCTTCAGTCGGCTGGAGTCGTCGTCAGCATGTCTCCGGCTCAGCTGGGGAGCACCATGTTCAAGGTGAGACTGTTTTCTCTCAGTGTGAGCTGAAACTCAGAGGCAGAGTCACCACAGAGCTGCACTCCTCGCGTCTTACCTCACTGTCTAAATGCACAGCACTAGTTACTGCAAACTCAAACATGCTGAGAGCAAGCCATTAAAGACATTTTTTTTAAGTAAAAAAAAAAAAAAAAAACTATTTGTTTTTATATTCCTTCTTTTAGTTTAAAGCATCACAGTGAGGTCAGCTGCTGAGAACTGTTTTTAAAGTAGATTTATCGGTTTGTGCGGCTCTAGCCGAACCGGCTCTGGGAAATTCACTATTCTGTGGGCCAAACCGGTGACTAATATAAAGAGGCCCCTTAGACAATCACAGCAGTTTTTACCGTAAGATATTCAATAGAAAGCTACACCGCAAGAGAGAAAATGAACAAAGCTCCATTTATATTGGTGAGTTAGCAGCTCTGCCTCTTTATCTCAATTTATCACAGCCAGCACTTTTAACAAGATGTATAAAAAGTGAAAGCGTGTATTACACTCATTCATCATTTTAGCCTTTCATTATCAGCACTAGCAAACGCTCCTTCCTCTGCATCAATACCATTTTCTTTCCTCTTCCACCACACCCCTGGATTCTAATTTGTAATCATTGGAAGTAATGATGAAAAACACTCTGGCTGGTTGTTAATTTTGCAGCCCATTGTGTTCATACATCTGTGTTTATCTCATTGGCTGATTTAATAATGATGGCACATAAGCATGCCTCAAAGTCGATTGTGTGTTTCCTCGCTTTTTCTCCATGTTAACACACGTATGTTGGCAACTCACTTACAATGTACCAGCCCCAATCCCAACCGGAATATTAACCCTTTATTAATATTAATATTAATATTAATCCCATAGTGTCTCCCATTATTCCTTGTGTTTATGCCTGGATGATATAGCCAAGAAATATCTGTCAGCTTTTTGACTCTATTCATTATCTGTTTGTATGCATCATTTTGATCAAACCAAATTTAAAATGATTTTAAGTGAACATATACAACATATTGGTGACTTTTGATATGTTTACTTTTAAGTGAACAAAAAGAACAATTAGATGTACACTACTGCTCAAAAGTTTGGGGTCAGTGAGATTTTTGTAATACTTTTATTTAGAAAGGATGCATTAAATAAATCAAAAGTGACAGTAAAGACATTTATAATGTTGCAAAAGATTTCTGTTTCAAATAAATGCTGTTCTTTTGAACCTTCTATTCAAAGAATCCTGAAAAAAAAAAAAAAAAAAAATTCTGGTTTTCAGAAAAATATTAGGCTGCACAAACATTTTCAACTTTGATAATAATAAATGTTTCTTGAGCACCAAATCAGCATATTAGTATGATTTCTAAAGGATCATGTGACACTGAAGACTGGAGCAATGATACTGAAAATTTGTAATATTTCACAATGTTGCTCTTTTGAAAATGATACCATTACTTCGAAAACATGAAAAAATCCTACAGATCCCAAACTTTTCAACTTTTTAAAATAGCAATACAGAGTAGTTTACAGCAATGTAAGTGGCGCTTCTGTAAAGATTTTTGAGTGATGATACAAACAAACTTTTGAATCAGTGTTTGAAATCTTAAGATAAATGGACAATTTGAACTGATTCATGGAATTTTTTTTTTTTTTTTTTTTTTTTTTTTTTAAATCGATTAATCAAAAAAGAATTTTTAAACTTTTTTTTTTTTTTTTTGCCAAGTATCTGTCTTAACGCTTTACAGTTTTAGGGAACTTAATGACTAAAAATGGGCATTTAAATCAATATTCACTATGATTAATTTTATTTCACATGTATGCATTTCAAAATCTTTGTAAATGTATCACCTAACCCTACTAGTGTGTACAGCTGCATACAACACAGGAAGATACTAATAATGCTCTCATTCGTTTACCCTCTCTCTCTTTACTAATGATGTAATCACAGCAAATACTTAATTTCTTGTGTTACTGGAGGCCAATATTATTTCAGGAGGCAAGTTGGCTTGACCACTAGATGGCAGTAGAGCTTCAAGTATTTTTACAGAAGAACCCGAGCATCTTCGTTTCTAAAACATGACATTTGCATAAGGGAATTCTCTCTGAAATGCACCATTCCGTCACCCTTAGCTGTGGAAAATGCATTTTCAAAAGCACAATGCATCACCCTGTAGCTGTATGCTTTTGTAAATTAACTATGTAAATAGCTATTCCTGACTGGAACAATCTACATTTGTCTTTGTATCATACAATGCATTTATCACAGCTTTATGTGTTTACCCACAGATTCTGTAAAGGTTTTTTTTCACTGTGTGATTAACCTTTATACGGCCTCAAATCCTGAGATTCACAGAGCAATCTCCTGTTTAATGCAGGCAGCTTTCCAGGTGTTAGAACTTCCAAATATGAAAATATATGCTAGATTCCTAAAGAAAGACTATTAGAGATGCCAAGCTAAAACAAACAATGACCAAATACAGCGTGAATACAGTATAACCATTGGAAAAAAATGACACACACACACACACACACACACACACAATAAATAGAAATTAAAGAAACTCAGGAATTAAAGATTTTGTGCAAAAGAAAAGGTCAAAACAGAGTGGGGTTTTCTCCTAAAATGTGAAAAATAATATGACACAAATACAGTAAAAATCACATTTCAAAAGAATGGTTTCTAGAATGAAAATAATTTTGGTAGAAGGAAAAACAGCTATGTATCAGTGTGTCATAGCCTGAGCGGCACTCAGCGATTATTATAATATTTTGTATTTAAAGTTATAGTTCGCCCAAAAATAAAAATTACATTATTTACTGTATAAGTTGTTATAATTACACTGTCCAGCCAAAAAAAAAAAAAGTCCGTTTGGATTTAAGTTATTGCTGTGATTATTATGTTTCTAGCATGTTATATGTTTGGGAAGAGTTAGGCTCAAATTGTGAAAGAATGGTTGGGAGGGAGCATGAAGAATCATTTTCACACATGAATTGGAAATAACATTTATTTCCATCAAGAGGTGCATCAATTTTTGTTCAAAATCTTTGACAATGCAAGAGTCAAGCACTCTGTAAAGTCTGCTCCAGCACATCCCAAAGACTTTCAATGAATTTAAGGTCTGGACTCAGAGGTGCAAAGTGAATTTTATATATATATATATATATAAAGTAAGTTGCAAAGTAAGTTCAAATTCAAATGTAATACCTACTCAGTACGCGATTTCAGATGCACCCTGGCTGTATGACGCTTTAATTTGAAGGGAATATCGCAACGGAGATCGCTAAACTCAAACATACATGTTTGTCTGTGTTTCGATGTAAAGAGAGCACGTGCACATGGTTGGCAGATTGCAAAGATTAAGTAAAACACTGGGCAGAAATGTATACTTTTAAGAGAAAAGCTCCCAAGTAAGAACCAGCTAGAGGAGGTTTGTTAGCAATGCAGAATGACACAAATATATATATATAATATATATATATATATATATATATATAAGCATTTTCAGTATAAATAGTGGTCCAATAGAAAATCTCTAGAAAAGAGCAATGTGAACATTCTCTTTTTGTGTTCATTGAAGAACTACCTTTTTAAATTTTTCATTTTACTTTCCTTTTTGTTTTAATAATAATAATTATAAACTTTAAGTTTCTCAAAGTGCTTTACATAGTAGAAACTGTACATAAAACATTACAATAAACTAAAAGGCAACCTAAAAAAAAAAAAAAAAATTTAAATTTAAAAAATTTAGATTTAAAATTGTCAAGTGATTGCCTCATGAATCTTGCTTTTCTCTTTTCATCTTTATCTTTTATGTTTCCCTCAATTTCCTTATTTAATTCACCTTATTTTATGTACTATTTCAGTTCTTTAAACAGTATAATAGTAAATGTTAACAATCACTGCAAGAAACTTTGACTCACACAAACCAACTGCAACTGAGGCAGACCCTGCTCCTGTAGCCCATGCTGATCATGTTTGTTTGACCCCTGTTTGCTCTTCCCTGTTCTCTGCAGGAGTTTGAGAAGAGGAAGATGTTGTAACATGTTAGAGGGAGTGTGAGAAACAGACGGCCCTCCCTGCCTTAGGACCTTCATCCCTGCTGGAGCCCAGCACCTTCCTCCAGGCTCAACCGTGCGCACACTTTGTGTTTTCAGCTGATTCTGTGAATACATGTTCCATATTTTCACCAGAGGAAATAAACATTTCAAAATCTATCATAGCCTTTGTCTTAGAAGTGTAAAGCACAGGAACACATCCACCTTTTAATCCAGCCACACTCGGAGCAATGTTAGCCATGTGTTGCTTTATGTGATAATATCTTCTTTCTTTCTGGAACAGAAAATATATCTCTTATACTTTACCTTGTACTAGTTAATTTATTTTTGCATTTGCATCATTGTCTTTGCTTCATTTACCAACAGCAGCTCAATGCACGTCTCCGGCGATCATGTACTTGAACAATGCATGTTATCCTTTTGGCAGTCTTGATAAATCTATCGCCCCTCTGTGAGAGCTAATGTGTGATTTTTGAACTGAATCGCTCTATGGCAGAATGCTGTTTTCCCTTTGCGCTAGAGCTCATTTGCACAATTGAAAGCCTTCGAGTTTCTTTTTGCAATTCAGGCTCAGCTTGACCTTCTGGTTCCCTGAGTCTTTGAGTGCATTAAGTGTCATTGTTCTTTGGCATTGAAAGCAAAGATATTTTCTCCTATATTTTCAGCATCTGCTTCATGTGGCAGGTGCAATTATAGACATGAAGATAGCCACGACAGATTTAGAAAGCTGTACCGACGGCGTCAGGCAATGTTGGTCATCCTTAGTTGTCATAAAGTATTGTTCAGAAGTCGACGCCAGATGGATTATTTAGTCTTTTCATATGACAACTTTCACTTTAGCGTGACAAATTTAGAGAACTAAATGGACCAAATTATTGAAATCTAGTTTGCATTGAAAAGAGCAAAACTACATGTCACCTGTCCCAGGCTTTTAGCAAGGATTTTCATTTGCAGACACAGGTTTATTAATTCTGACATGCCTCACTGGAAGGTAAAATGTGTGTGGGAGGACTTTCTCCTTTCGCCCTGTAATTGCATCTCTCTTGCCTAATGACATGCATTCACATTTTACTCCGATAAAGAATAAAAATGCAAATTTGTTCTCTTGCCAGGTGCATTTCAGAAGTGCTCAGAGTTGATGAATATTCTTAGTTTGAATCACACATTTATCAGCCTCAATTATGTGAGGTTGCACAGGTTGCCTGTATAGGAAAAATGTGCGAGTTTGCTCGGATTTCAATAACACCAATTTGTGTGGAATGAGTGGGAGGAGGTCAGCATGGAAATGTCACCAAATGCACATTGTACATTGACTGTATCGTTACGGCCCTCCAGCTGAACTGTAGGAAGAAAAGGAGGGGGAAAAACACAGATGAGCTCCTGAACTGACACACATCACATCTCTGTATCTGCCTTTGTGGCGAACAGGAATTGGGACGCATACTTTGAGAAAATGATCACAGATTCGCTGACTGTGTGATATCTGAAGCTACAGTGGCGCAAAATTTGTGGATGCGTACCAACTTTTATTCTTAGATGTAAGACTTGAGCTTATTAGTGCTCACCAGGATAGTCGGGTCGCACCAGTTGTTCGTGAGTTTTTTAAATTGGGACAGAAAACTTCACACTATAGTGCTTAGTAACTAGTTTAGTTTGTACCTAACTCTGTACTTAATATACAGTAGTCAACATTTGAAGTGGATCAAAACCTTTCATCAATCTTGTCCTAAAACCTTCTTCTTAGGACAACTTTGATGAACTTTTTTGATCCACTTCAAATGTTGACTACTATAGTTGCACTATTTGTTCAAGTAAGTCATAAGCTCACCTTTTAAATAATGCGCAGTCGAGTAATATTTATTTTTGTAGATCCAATAAGCAGCCTTCAAATCTGTTGAAGAGCTGAGTGTTTCAGTTTGATGGTTGATGTTTCTAACTTCTTTTGCTTTTTGAAACGCAACTGAGAGAATGAAAAATCATACAGATAGTTATGAAATACAATAATTAGTATTGTAAATTATAGGTCATTTTATATTGGGTGTCTTTGAAATTGTAAACACTTTTGCTGCTATTGACGTGGGATACGGGTAGAAGGAAGGGTCAGTAGTGTAATTATGGATAATTACAGAAATTAATTACAGCTGTAGTTACATGCGGGGATTTTTCAAAACATGTACACAATCGATTGAAATCTTAGTAGTTAAAGACGGTTAACATATGGGACCAAATAATATTCAGTAACAATATAATTATCTTTTTGAGTGTTAACATCATATATTTTTGTCTGTGAAAACTCTTAATCTAAATCAGTCTGATATTATATTCCAGTTTTAATACATGGTGTTTCAACTAAGTGTAATGGCTGGATTGCTCATTGCGTTCTAAACTGCCAGCAGGCGGTGAAGCCACCGGAAGTGTTTGAGCGGCCATATTAGTATTCCCTACCGACAGAGGGCATTGACTTGCAGCCAAAACATTGACCTAAAATCACCCAATTTACAGTCTATCATTGGCAAATGACTAGTTTTTATGTATGTACATTAATTGATACTTCGAATGTTATCTGTAATGATTATGGTCTTTCTGGGCAGGATAAGCGATATAAAAATCGTTAAGATGGGTGTATCTACGGCACACTGCCGACACAGATCGGCCTAACTGACTTAAAGCCGGTGTTGTGCCGAATTTCGCCCCCCTGCCAAATTATTAACCCCCTCATTGAAGTTGCTACCTGATTGCCTAATCTTAACCCAACCCCTAATCCTAACCCCTCCCCCTCATCTACTCCTGAACCTACCAATACTAGGGGGTACTTATCTGGCAGGGAAAAAGAAAGATTTGTAATTTAAACCGCACCACTTTTGAAAGTTGCACCAGTAAAGGGTTTCACTTTTTATTGATTAATCTTCCATTAGGTCATTGAAGATGCTAATGATTACATGAAATGTCTTAAGGTCTTAAACTGCATGCCTCCTCCTCCTCAGGTGGATAGTACTACTTCAGTCCTGACAATATATTTAACACCAGTGGCAGATTGTCTTATCAAAGAAGCTCATTTAAATACACAACAAAGGAAGAAAAATGGGAGTTTTTGTTACTTAACACAGATACAGACGCAGGCCCTTCATATCATCATAAAGATCCATTATCTCCATTGTCATGCATCATCATCACCACTTCCACAACCATTCCTCACAGTTCCTCCAAACGGCATCTTTTCAAACAAGGAAAGACTGGGCCTGGCATGGGAGCTTGGTATAAAATGTTATGAAATAGTCTGGTCAGATTTCACTTCTTATTCCTCTAATTGAGACTTTAAAGTACAGATCACCCAAAAATGAACACTGCCATTTACTCTACATTCCAAGTCGTCTGAAAGTCTACAACAGGTTTGTGCAAGAAACAGATCAAATTTAAGTCATTATTCATTGATAATCTTGATTTCCACCATAATTCTCCCTTAAACGTTCATTATAATGATGTCTGGTTTGTGAATGCAATGTATTTTTGAATCCGATTTGTTGTTTTTTTTGTTTTGTTTTTTTTTTGTCAATGAAACAAGTGATTTGTTTACAAATTGGATAGTTCTCCACTCCATCTGGTTGCAACAGTTAACAGCTCACCAGAGGAGAAAATGTAGGCCTACTGAATCATTAAATCATTTAAATTTTCATCTGTTTGAAATGAAAAGCTATTATATGAACTTTTATGGTGCTAAGACCTTTTCATGGAAAAGTGTGACTAGCAAAATTTATTCTTTAGTGGTCCGCAGAAATGTAAGTCAATGTTTGACTTTGGGAACAACATGTGGGTGAGTAAGAGACAAAAGATTTGTCATATTTTGGTGAACTATTCCATACAATGATGTAGCTACGTTTTGTAGAAACAGAAAAATAGATGTTAATGGAGCCTATAAATGTCCTCTTTTCAGCAGACATCTTTGTACGCTTATCTCCATTTCGTCACTGTCGGCCTAGGAATAGATTAGGCTGTGTACATATTGTTACCAATTATGTTCCAATCTGCATAAGAGAAATTACCATAATAAAGATTGGGAGGTCGAATTTAAAACTTTATTTGTTTGGGGGCTTAGGGTATCTACTCTCCCGGAACGTTACTGTGGCCAAGCACTACCGTGGCAGTCGTTATCTTTGCGCATAGGTAATGAAGCAGCTCTGCGATGCACACTGCGCTTTTTCCATTCATACCTCAGTGCCTTCGATTTGGCTATGAAGAGCTGGGCACTGGCAGTGTGACAAGTGATAATACGAACCAAAATAACTGGCTTTTTCAGGCATGTCAAGTTTTAGAAGAGATTTGTTGTCGCTTACCCAGTGAACTCTTTCGAAGACACGTTCTCACGCCTGTCACGACGTAGCCTGAGCATGTCAGTGACGTTTATTTGACATCTGTGGGTTTTTACTTTATTAACATGTTCCTTATAGCCTGTCAGGTTCAGTGGGGCATTAATATTAGTCCATGGGTTGTGTTAAGTGTGATAACACGATACAGCACAGCCTCTCGTACCTTATTGCTTACATATAGGGTGAATTCAGGTTGATTGGGACACTTTTTGCCATTGAGATGACTGGGAAAAAGTGTCCCAATCAACCTGAATTTCACCCTAATATATATATATAGTCAAACCAAAAATTATTCAGACACTTTTTTATATATTTTTTCTAGTGGGTGCAGACACTATAGTTCATTTATGTAAGTGAGGATAGCTAAATAAAGTAAACTGTGACGTATTATACCCAAAAATTCTTCATACAGTGGACTACCAGTAAAACTGATAAAAAGTTTGGAACCAAAAATTATTCAGACACTTTGACCTGACCATGTTTTGCTTAAGTGTTATCTGACATAATTAAGATTATTTTTTTTCTGACACAGTTTAACTCTGAGATCTTGTCATATTTTATTACCATTTTTTTTTAAACTATAGTGAATAAACTGTATTAATGAATGAAATGTTCAAGGTGTCTGAATAATTTTTGGTTTGACTGTATATATATATATAGCTAATCTATATACTAATATACAAACCCGATTCCAAAAAAGTTGGGACACTGTACAAATTGTGAATAAAAAAGGAATGCAATGATGTAGAAGTTTCAAATTTCAATATTTTATTCAGAATACAACATAGATGACATATCAAATGTTTAAACTGAGAAAATGTATCATTTTAAGGGAAAAATGAGTTGATTTTAAATTTCATGGCATCAACACATCTCAAAAAAGTTGGGACAAGGCCATGTTTACCACTGTGTGGCATCCCCTCTTCTTTTTATAACAGTCTGCAAACGTCTGGGGACTGAGGAGACAAGTTGCTTAAGTTTAGGAATAGGAATGTTGTCCCATTCTTGTCTAATACAGGCTTCTAGTTGCTCAACTGTCTTAGGTCTTCTTTGTCGCATCTTCCTCTTTATGATGTGCAAATGTTTTCTATGGGTGAAAGATCTGGACTGCAGGCTGGCCATTTCAGTACCAGGATCCTTCTTCTACGCAGCCATGATGTTGTAATTGATGCAGTATGTGGTCTGGCATTGTCATGTTGGAAAATGCAAGGTCTTCCCTGAAAGAGACGATGTCTGGATGGGAGCATATGTTGTTCTAGAACTTGGATATACCTTTCAGCATTGATGGTGCCTTTCCAGATGTGTAAGCCCCATACCCCATACCATCAGAGATGCAGGCTTCTGAACTGAGCGCTGATTGAATGAGCCTTGGCCCAGAGAAAACGCCTGCGCTTCTGGATCATGTTTAGATATGGCTTCTTTTTTGACCTATAGAGTTTTAGCCGGCAACGGCGAATGGCACGGTGGATTGTGTTCACCGACAATGTTTTCTGGAAGTATTCCTGAGCCCATGTTGTGATTTCCATTACAGTAGCATTCCTGTATGTGATGCAGTGCCGTCTAAGGGCCCGAAGATCACGGGCATCCAGTATGGTTTTCCGGCCTTGACCCTTACGCACAGAGATTGTTCCAGATTCTCTGAATCTTTGGATGATATTATGCACTGTAGATGATGATAACTTCAAACTCTTTGCAATTCTTCTCTAAGAAACTCCTTTCTGATAATGCTCCACTATTTTTCGCCGCAGCACTGGGGGAATTGGTGATCCTCTGCCCATCTTGACTTCTGAGAGACACTGCCACTCTAAGAGGCTCTTTTATACCCAATCATGTTGCCAATTGACCTAATAAGTTGTAAATTGGTCCTCCAGCTGTTCCTTATATGTACATTTAACTTTTCCGGCCTCTTATTGCTACCTGTCCCAACTTTTTTGGAATGTGTAGCTCTCATGAAATCCAAAATGAGCCAATATTTGGCATGACATTTCAAAATGTCTCACTTTCAACATTTGATATGTTATCTATATTCTATTGTGAATAAAATATAAGTTTGTGAGATTTGTAAATGATTGCATTCCTTTTTTATTCACAATTTGTACAGTTTCCCAACTTTTTTGGAATCGGGTTTGTATCTAGGTAATTAATTCAGATTCATTGGTATTATTATTATTATTATTATTATTATTATTATATTTCCAGTTATTTATTATTTTTTACAGATTATGAATCCAAACTATTCTCAAAGAAATATCAATACTTATTAAATGACCTTGTATGTTTTACCTTTATTGGAACTGTGCTGCCCAGTTGTTTGGGTACATGTTGTATTTTAAGGTGTCTGTAAGGAAAGTTAACACACTTGCTGTTTTAAAAAGTGGGGCTCATAAAGTCAAATAAATGCAGCACTCCAGGGTAGCCAGACTGCAAGTATCTCATTGTGGCCTCAGCAATATAATTTATCTTTTGTTCACCTCCATCTCTCTTTCTCCTCCTGTAGTTAAACCTCTACCTCTGTCTGCATGGACGCCACTGCACAATCAATCCTCCGCCTTGCAGACAAATCAATGTTTCTCTCACATAACAGCTCATATAAACTACTCGTAATTGTTTGTGAATCCTGTGGCCGCAGGTAGAGTGATTTGTTGCTTTAGATGAATTACTCTGACTGATCATTGTTTTTTGGTGCAGTTTTAGGGAGAGCCTGGCTTAACTAGGAATTCCTTCATCCTTTTTGTGGGAACTGAGCAATGTTGTTAATGGTCAATAACATTTTATTGTCCATATTAAATTAACCAAGTGAAAAAACACAAGAGTTTAAAAGGGTCATAGACGAATCACATATAGGGTAAGTTTGGACTATCAACATTAAATGGTGCATATTGCTGGCCTTTTTTTTTTTTTTTGCTGGACTGTTCATTCGGGTATAAAAGGGCCATCTGAATGACAACCTTAACCACCTTTCACACTTTGCTTGATTTTATGTGGCGATTAGGGGTCGGTACAGACCGCCAAAAATGGTAGTTTGGTGAAAGGATATCTTATGTACTTGGAATTATCTGCCTCAATCAAAATTAAAAAAAGCTGATACCACAAATCTGGCACACTTTGGCTAATTCTTTATTAAAATCACTCTTTGTGGCAGCCTGGTAACTTCTAAACAAACTTTTCTCCCTCAGCAAGCACATATAGGCTAGATTCAATTTGTTTAAATAGATAGTAATGTCAACACATTAATATAGTTACAATGAATTCTTTAATCTCCGAAACACAAATTTTCATTTTTTTTTTAATTAATGGTGTGTTTATATACATATAGAGTATAAAACTACAGTAGTCAACATTTGAAGTGGATCAACCTTTCATCAAAGTTGTCCCAAAATCTTCTTCTTATGGCAATTTAGTTCTTAGGACAACTTTGATTAACTTTTTTTAATGTTGACTACTGTATAATTTTGAAGATCATTGTAATATGACTGAAATTCTTTAAGACAAAAGACTTTCAGTTTTGTCTGAGTTATTCCACAAAATATGAAAATATTAATTTAATGTCAATATAGAAAATATATGTCTGCTGAAAATTAAGCTTTGCCATTACAGAAAAAAAAAAATTACATTTTAAAATATATTGAATTTTTTTTATTTATTTTTTTATTAATATTATTATTATTATTATTATTTTAAAAATATTAACTATGTAACAAAACTATGTGTGTACCATATAAAAATGCTGGCATAGATCAGGGTTGAATGAAAATATATTAGCTAAATTAATAATTATTTATGTTACTTCATTACATTGATTCATATAACACTTAATGAACATATTTGCAGCTGCCACTGCACTACATTCAGTTCTAATCAAGAAATCCCACACATGTCCTTTAATAACACCACCCCTCCTTTCTACAGGGAAATCAGCTGTAGTGTATCATGGGGCAGTGTTTAGAAATAGAGACCTAATAGATCTGTAATTTAGAGCCACTAATACAACAAGTTGTTTATATTCAGTCAACCAAAACTGTTCTTTAACAAAAGCCGCAGACACCGGAGACGCTCCAGCAAGCTAAATTTGGGCACACATGTAGGCCTACTAGATGAAATTACTAATACCCTGTATATTCAGAATGATTTTGGGCATGCATGCAAATTTCTACAAGCCATTCATTATGGGTGTAAAGGCACAACAAAAGTTCTGATTTCCTACCACCTCTCCGATCCCAAAAGGCTGTAGGCCATTGGTAAGTGCATTTCATTCTGTGATAAGTCAGCGTGGGTTCTTGTTTCAGTGTCTCACGGTTGTTGAGTCTGCCACTTTTGACTGGTGCTGCAGCAGTGTGCGAGCAATGGGCCTCGGCCGCTGAACTGCATGAGAAAGACATTAACCGTGCTCTACATCCCGTAGAACTCTGCAAATGACGGGGAGACATTTTAGCAAATGCACTGAACTGAAAATAGCCTGAATAATAATGTTTTAAAGGGTTAGTTCACCCAAAAATGAAAATTCTGTCATTTATTACTCACCCTCATGCCGTTCCACACCCGTAAGACCTTCGTTAATCTTCGGAACACAAACTAAGATATTTTTGTTGAAATCCGATGGCTCCGTGAGGCCTGCATAAGGAGCAATGACATTTCCTCTCTCAAGATCCATAAAGGTACTAAAAACATATTTAAATCAGTTCATGTGAGTACAGTGGTTCAATATTAATATTATAAAGCGACGAGAATATTTTTGGTGCGCCAAAAAACCCCCAAAATAACGACTTCTATACTGATGGCCGATTTCAAAACACTGCTTCAGGAAGCTTCGGAGCATAATGAATCAGCGTGTCAAATCAACGGTTCGGAGCGCCAAAGTCACGTGATTTCAGCAGTTTGGCGGTTTGACACACGATCCGAATCATGATTCGATACGCTGATTCATTTTGCTCCGAAGTGTGTGTCTAAAAGTGGAGTGGAACGCAGCCCAACTTGGACTTTTAAGACTAATCTAAGACTGCGTTTCACTCCACTTTTAGACATGCACTCGCGAACTTCACTAAGCACTTCCCCTCAGTTTATATGGACAGACCCGCGCTCCCTTAATTTTGACAGGGGGGGATTTGCAGAGTAGGAGGCGGCAGTGATGCTGGGTGCACCTAAAAAAGGTCCCATTGTCTAGTGAGGTCCAGTTGGAAAGTTATGGATGGGCCGACTCAGCGATCTCATATTGTGTGATCTTTTAAACTGCTTATCTCCTGAACTGCCATTTTTTTTAGCACGCTATTCAGCACAAATCCTGCCCTGCAGTCAGTTTCATTGGTTAAGTTTAGGGTGTATGGTAGGTTTAGGGGTTAGCATTTGTTGTAGCTTTGTGTAAGAAATCAGCACTGTGATTGACATGAAATCTTTAGAAATGGCTGCAGGGCAGAGTTTTTCCTGAACTGGGTGGGGGGAAAAAATCATGCATGTGTGTCATGTGCCTGTCTGTCAATGGGAGGAAGCCACGCCCTATTTTGGAGCTCCCAACCCCATTTTGGAGATCTCCAGGCTGCAGCTATACCCTTCTCAAACATTCAACAGCATATAAATTAAAACTGCCTAACATTACTGAAAAAATGGTCAAACCCACAGAGACCTATGTTTTAATCATCATTCTGAATCTGATCTCCACAAAGTCTTTAACAAAAATGCAATTTTCTCAGCTTTTTGTTCGACGTGTTGTTGTTTTTTCAGTGTAAGTTAGTGTAGTTAACATTCTTGGCTGTTAATCCATGTAATTAGACACTGCTGCTCGTTCTAGAGGTAAACATGAAGTAATTCACTGGGCATATGATTTATCTCCGTCACTGCAATGGCTGTTCATCACAATCCTCTTAAATGAACACCTGAGAGAGAGAGAAGCGATAAAAACTGATAAAAAATGCAATTTGCATGAGGTATTGCTGTATACGAATAGCAGTGACTCAGACTTACCGCAGCACTTCAAAAAAACATGAAGAGGAGGGTTAGAGAGAGGGAGGGTGAGCAGGGGTGGGAAAAGATAAACAGTTGCTCCTATTGAAGCCAGTTAGAGATGATTTTTGCTCTGCGCTGAAAATAAGGTTTCATTTTTCACGCTTGCAAAGCTGATGAGTACAAAGCGAGACGGTTCTGTAGGAATAAGCTATTGTTTTTCCACTGTGACACTTCACTTGAGAAATGTGATCATGGTTTAAATGGAAAGAACTCCCTCCTAATGCGTTTCTGAAGAGGCTGTGATAGCTTTGCTAAAGTTCTTTATTCATTTTAACAGAATTAGCTTCAAATCTATACCAGCAAATGGCTACATCACCTATTGTTGCAAACACGTTTTTAACTGTGGCTTTTGAAACTCTATTATACCTTCATTTCAAATGTGCGTACTACAAAGGGACAGTACTATTATTGTGCTGATGAGCCTCTGTATTATTATCATTTGTACTATTGCTATCTGTGAAAGTACTATTTGGGAGCTGAAAGTATATAATAAGGTGCTGCACATCACAATATCCCTCATTTAAATATTTCCCACCCAAGGCATATGCAAAATAAGGCCTGCTTGAGTTGTATTATAGTGCTTGAGTTGCATTATAGTGCATTATACTATACCAATGCACTACTTTTCCAATGTTTTTCTATATAAACACGCTAGACAGATATGTATGACCGTTGCGCTCACGCCTTGCGTTTTTTGCAGTGTCTCGCACATAACATGGCATTCTAAAATTGCGGTGTTCAGGTTAAAATCAGTTTAACTTGATGCTTAAACGCGTTTTAAGACCTTGCGTTTTTTCCCCATTCCACTGCCTGTGTCTCGTGTTTTCCAAAGCAAAAATGTGTTCTGAGTGAACAAGTCCTGAGGGGTGTGACATTTCTGAAACATGCGTGGTTGACCAATCACAAAACACTGGTCCAGTCGACCAATTAGAGCACACTGCACTTTTTGGAAGGAAGGGCTTCATAGAGACTAGAACTAAACAGCATTACTGACAGACTGAGAAGAGAGGTGCTGCAACAATATAAAATATGTGAAAAATAATGAACATTCAAGCATAAAAACCTATTCTAGTAGACTACAAAAACAAAATCCAGACTTCAGACAATATCCAAATCCAGACAGGTCCCCTTTAAGGTCTGGTAAAATGCTAAAACAATGTCTGGAGAGCAACATTCAACTTTTCTTCACCCGGAAATGATTCATATCCACAATAAATTCAAAACTAAGCAGACTATGGAACTGAAAAAAGTACCATTGGATCTTTTCAGCATGTTCAGCGGTATTCATTTACTTTGTGTTTAATCTTCTGCTTTTCTCACAAAATGTTTTCTTTGTCTTTCATTCATTATGTGTCAAAACACAAGTAAAAAAAAACAAGTAGTTAACTCATGTCAAGATTTGTATAAATATGGGCAAATCTAGCATTTATCTATGATTAAGAATGAATTTAGACTACAAGATGGTTTCAAAGTGGTTGTCAGCTTCATCTATTGAAGAAAATTTGAGGGTTGACAGCTGACGATGTTGCTACAGTAACATTTATGTTACTTTTCTGCATTTGGGACACACTTTTATTCAAAGCAACTTACACTGCTAAACATTTTATCATGCATTCCAGAGGAATCAACCCCATGACTTTGGTGTTGCTAGCACTATTCTCTACTTTTTGAGCTACAGAAGTGGGAAGTGTTTCCTACTTGACAGATATCGCTAAAATAAGTGTCCTGAGATACAGTATCACACCTGTCTCTGAAAGCCTTAGGCTTTGTAAACAGTAAAAAAGAATCTGACTGCAGGGCGCTGTTGTTTAGCCAATCAGAGGACACTGAGGTGTTCTCTGCCTGTCAGTTATTTTAAGTGTTCAGGTTGATTTTGAGTGTTGCTGACATCTTTGGAGGACAGGGTTTTTAAAGGGGCAAGGTAATTCAGACTGGCAGAAGTTAGTGAAATGGCTAACAGTACTTACAGCACTTTGAAGTTGTTATGGTAAAGAAAATAAAGTACTTTTGTTTATTTCATTGATTTTGTACTGTCTATTCTTACATTAAAATAACTTTAACCCATATTATCACTACCTTAAACAACAAGAACCACTGGTATAGGTTGTAGCTGATGTGCAATTCATAATGTGGCATCTCGCTGCTCAGATCTCTCTGTATTCAGTGAACAGATGCTTTTGTTTGTTCCTTTCAACTGAACTCTGTGAATTCAAGGCATGAGGGAGGAATGTTTAATGCCATGAATGTGCTGATGACTAGTCAATTTGTTATCAAAAACACAATATTTCTGCCAAATAATGGCAGAAATATTAACTCATAACTCTTGGTTTTGATGAGATGTGTTATAATATTGTGAAACATTTTTAAACAACTTATTTTTATTTTAATATATTTTGAAAGGTTAATTCTGTGACGTGATCCTACACAAATCATTCTAATATGCTGATTTTGTGCTCAAGAAACATTTCTTATTAGTATCAATGTTGAAAACAGTTGTTCTACTTAATATTTCTGAGGAAACTGGGATACATTTTTCAGGATTCTTTGATGAACATAAAGTATATTTGAAATAGATGTTTTTTTGGAATAATGTAAAAACCTTTACTGTTACAATTTAATGCATAATTGAGTAATAATAACAATACTATACTATAATAATAATTAACATAATAATATAATAATGATAATGGCTTTCAAAAATATAAAAAAGGAGTGGCAATTGGCTGCCAGGGCTCCAGTCGGGGCTGGACGAACGAGCTGACGTTAACTGTTTCTGAGTGCTTCTCTGCATTTATTCATGACAAAAAGCTCATTAATTCTAATTATTAATGAGCATGAGCTATTTTAATTCAAGCACTGCGCTGTATTACGCATGAGACGGCATTACAGCTGAGAGTTCAAATGACGCGCGCAGTCCATTCACTTCTTGCCTGTTCAACTGCGTTGTTGTCCTTCAGGCACATATAAGTGTATGTTTCCTCCTCAGTAACACAAAAGTGCTCTTTTCATTTTCTCCGCAATGCATTTAGAGCTGCAGTTTGACTACAGACACATGGGAAATATCACTGTAACACTATTTAATATGTAAAAACGTGGAGCGCGCATTAAGGCAGGAACACGCCAAGCCGACGGTCGGCCGTCAGGCAGTTTTTGTTTGTCGGCCGACTAAGTTTTCTCAGTGAGTTCCGCACCGTCGGCTGAAGTTGGTCCTTGTCTGCTGAATCGGCGTCGGAGGTCGTCGGGCCATCTGATCATTCTGATTGGCTGTTCAGCTACTACCACCTGCTGGTACAGAAAGGCATTTCATCTTACGCAGGCGCAGAACGGACGTGCTACTTGGCCGTCGGCTGTCGAGTGTCGGTTTGGTGTGTCAGGGCAACTTTGGACCCAGATGCTGCCGACGTGAGCCAACCCCGCAGTCTGCTTTCGTGGCCACTAGTTCGTCAGAGTCAGCTTGGTGTGTTCCTTAAGAGCGGTTTCTGCACGGAACAACGCGATGAGTTTAACAACACTCGTCATGTGGATCGTAGATCATATACGGACAGAAGTAGGCATGTTTCAATGTTTCGTGACACTTTAAACATTTTTATTGATATATTTTAATGAATAACTTCTAGTTTTAATCAATTAATATTGCGGTGGTACTTGCACTTTTAAAGAGTTAGTTCACCCAAAAAATGAAAATTCTGTCATTTATTACTCACCCTCACATCGTTCCACAACTGTAAGACCTTCGTTCAACTTCGGAACACAAATTAAGATATTTTTTGATAAAATCCGATGGCTCAGTGAGGCCTCCACTGCCAGCAAGTTAATTTACACTTTCAAATGCCCAGAAAGGTACTAAAGACGTATTTAAAACAGTTCATGTGACTACAGTGGTTTAACCTTAATGTAATGAAGCGACGAGAATACTTTTTGTGTGCCAAAAAAACAAAATAACGACTTTATTCAACAATATCTAGTAATGGGCGATTTCAAAACACTGCTTCATGAAGCTTCGAAGCTTTACGAATCTTTTGTTTCGAATCGGTGGTTTGGAACGCGTATCAAACTGCCAAAGTCACGTGAACCATTAAAATTTAGAAACACTTATCATGTGACTTTCACGCTCTGAACCACTGATTCGAAACAAAAGATTCGTACAGCTTCGAAACTTCATGAAGCAGTGTTTTAAAATTGCCCATCACTAGATATTGTTGAATGAAGTCGTTATTTTGTTTTTTTGGCGCACAAAAAGTATTCTCGTCGCTTCATAACATTAAGGTTGAACCACTGTAGTCACATGAACTGTTTTAAATACATCTTTAGTACCTTTCTGGACGTTTGAAAGTGTAAATTAACTTGCTATCAATGCAGGCCTCACTGAGCCATCGGATTTTATCAAAAATATCTTAATTTGTGTTCTGAAGATGAACAAAGGTCTTACGGGTGTGGAACGACATGAGGGTGAGTAATTAATGACAGAATTTTCATTTTTGGGTGAACTAACCCTCTAAGCATGCACCTTGAAGACTTTTCCACTGTTTGTTACTGTTTTAAATATTTATACTTGATTCTTTTGACCTCTGTTTAACTGCATTTTGAAAAGAAAACTGATGTCCCCTAGTCTCACATAGCCAGTTTTTTGTTTGCAAAAAGTCTGCTATAATGAATGGTTGATTAAACAGCAAGTGCAGATTATATTTCACAAACATAAGAAAACGAATTGGACAACACAAAAAGAGGAACTTTTATTCCTTTTTATTCAACCCTGTTAACTAGACGAGCAGCTGCAGGCCACAACAAGTCATGCTGTGATCCAGTGCTTCATCTAGTCTCTTCTCGGCTGTGCTCACCTCAGTGACTCAAAGGATGGAGAAATACAGTCTTCCCCTCCGTGGCCTGGTCAAGCAGTCATTCTGACATCTTACTTAAAGCCAAAATGCTTCAACTACTCACATTAAGCAGCGCTCAGCTCCTGGCACTGGCTTCAGAACTCTACAACCCCGAGTCCCCAGCCATTTTTATTTCACAGCTTTCAGAATTCATGAAATCGGAGAAGGTATAAAGTGCTCGTATAAGTTGGCTATAAAGCCTGGCTGCCCACTTAGCGCTGGAATAAGATTAAATACTTTCTGTTTTTACACTTCAAAAAGCAGCAGGCTGCTTGAGCTCCCCGGTTGGTTTCTGAGTTCAGTCTGTGATTACACCGGCGTGCGCTTACATTGACGGCAAACGTCTGAACGTTTCAAAGCATCATAGCCTGATCACATCCTGTTTCAAAGTGCCTCGTTCCCCGCGCAGCCTCATGCTAATGCAATTTAACCTCTACACACATCCATGCTGATTTCATCAAGCAGCAAAACACCCTGGCTGCAACTTAATAATGATGCAAAGGCAACTCGAGTCGGTCTCTCAAAGGCGACACTTCTGAAAACATGAAATAGTGAGAGGGCTTCTATCATCTCGCCTCAAGGATATCATTCATCTTTGTCTCCCTCTCTCACTTTTTGCCTCGTCTCTCTCCCCGTGATATCCTGAGCTAATTTGATGGTGGATTTAGCAGTCTAGTCACTGATTAAGGCATCTCCATTCATCATGGCTCTGCTGAGGGTTCCTGAGGCTTTTGTTGTTCACCTGTGAAAAGAAAGCGATAGCATTGCATCACTGCGACAGTTTTTTATTATAAACCGTTTACTTACCATCACTTATCCATCCACATGATGAGCTCGTCAGTCAAGTGGCAGGGAGGCAGATCCCATCACATCATGAAATTAGGAGCAGCGCCATTTCCTTGCCAACTTCCCACCCCATAAAAAAAAAAAAAAAAGACAATACAACCCCGGCGTCAAAATAAACACGTCAATTTATCTTTTTGATCGAGAAAGTCGAAGAGCTCTCTGCTTGGAGAGCTATTAAACTGAGATGCTTTTAACACTGTTGAAATAAGTGAGATGTTTTCATTTAAGTTTGCAAGTTTTGTCATTAGCTAAAAATGAATGCATCAGTATCTTTCTTGCATTCAATCAAGTGAAATGATGCTTCCATTAGTGCTATGGAGGAAACGTTAACACTTAGACTTTTAATATTTGGTATCTTGAAAATGATGTGTTGTTTTCTTGGTTTTTGTTGTCTTTTTCTTTGTCTTGTTTGAGACAACCCCAGTCACAATAGATTTGTTTTGGACTTCTTATTATGCTGCGCAGACAGTGTTGATTTTGAATGAAGTTTACTCCACAGGGGTTCCTTCTTCGTGCATGTCTTATTTCTGTGTTTATTTATTTATTTATTATTTATTTACCCCAGAGAGAAAAAGAACTGTGTGAAAGTGTCTCAAGAGTTTCTTTTGAAGATTCTTTTTTTGACCATTGTGTATTTTTTTTTAAATTTCAAAATATCTCTTTTGTAGTAGGCCTGCCTCTGAAATGTAGGCCTATAAATCAGAGATATAATTATATTGGCCATTCTAACATGTCCTTGGACTTTTGGTTAAAATGTATATTTATTGGGGAAAGCGCAGCCTATGTTTTCTATGTTTTAGGTCTTTTAAAGTCAGCATGAAGCAGAAGAAGAAAAATAATGGGCAGGCATAGGCGGAAAGTGCGGGGTGTTGGGTTGTGGGGTTCAGGACCTATCCCATCTGAGGGTTGTCTCCACCTTATCTATCTTGTTGCAATCCATTTGAATCGAAATAAATGCATTTAGTACATTTGTATAACTATGGTGTACTGACATTAAATCTGCGAAAAGCTTATAGATAATTAAATGTTTAACTTTCTTTAGACCCCAATAAAGTTGCCAGATGTCCTGAGACATCCTGTGATGTGATTCAAGAGGAAAAGCTAAAGGCACGAGGGAAAATGCCATTGTTGAAGACAGAAAAAAACATTTCCACAATTAAAATCGATGTGCACATTTCATGTACATTAAATGTGAGTTTTGAGAAGCGTGAGTTTTCACAATTCCTTATGACAATGAATCATTTTTCAAGTTCTAACTAGGGAGATTCTGAGTAATTATAGACTTTTTTGTACTCCACACAGATCATAAACCGTTGAAATCGGTTGAGAAATGTAAACTTTATTGCGCTTTTTGTCCAGAAAAGCCGCAGATCGCCATTTACTTGCATTTGTTTAATGAGGAGTCTTGCCCTGCACAATATGGCGGACTCATTGGCGTATTGCTGCAAGCAACAGTACAAAGCGGCCAATGGGGCGTCTATGTATTTATATCTATGATTACGACGACACATGACATTTAAAAAAAGTGCACGGATAAATCATTTATAATAAATAGCCTACTGCAATATTCCATAAGAAACAAGAATGGTCAATTTGGATTAAAATCGATTTCATGGTGGCTTTAACTTGACACCATTTCTTCAGGTTTATACAAAACTTTTTTCACTTTTGAAGGTACAAATGTTCCAAGAAATAAATGAGATAAATAATAATTTTATATTCTTATAAAAACTTAATTTAGCGAGGTTGTGTTGACAAACTCTACAACGTTAACGAAGGGAGTCTTTTTCCCGCTAATTTTTGTCGGCTGTACCAGCGATGACCGTTTTGTGAATCAATTACTCATATGAGCCGATTTTCTTTAATGAATCGGTCAATCGCTTTATAAAAATGGTCTGATTCGAATCGCGATTCAGTCAGAATCTCAGAATCATTCGGGGTTTTTCACCACAGAAAACAATCGGGATAGTAGGTATAGAACACAGTGAAGAAAAAAAGCGTAAGATGAAGTCGATGTCTACCTACAGGCGATTGGAATAAACCTGCATAAGCGCCATATTTGCGCTTAAGAAAATAAAATCTTTAGTTCATCCCCTGCACGCGCTGCTCGTGATCGACACTGTATACACTAACACAAACGTGCTTAAAGTACCACGTCGTTCTCATGTATATCGTACCTTGTCGGTGATTTTAACAAACCTCAGATGATTTTAGAGATGTTTTGAACTGTGAGTACGCTTGCTGTTTTAAAGGGGTGGTATAATGCCACTGTTACAAGATGTAAAATAAGTCTATGATGTCCCCAGAGTGTGCATGTTAAGTTTAAGCTCAAAATACCCTACAGATAATTTTTTATAGCATGCCAAACTTGTTAAACTTATAGCATTGATAAACTTGAGCTGCTGCTCTCAAAAGGGGGCGGAGTTTCAGGAGCTCGTGTTCAGTGTTGCCAAGTCCGCGGTTTTCCCACATAATTGGGCTACTTTTACACTGTTGCCGCGGGTTGTTTTTAATGTTCGTGGGTTGAAACGACCCCAAATAACATGATATTTTGTCCCTGGAATAGGAATTTTACCAGGGAAACCCCCCAAAAAACGCGGATTTTACCCCCTGGAACGCGATTTTTACCAGAGGACCCCCCACTGAAGCGCAAATTGGTCTAGTTTTAGGCTAATTTTAAGTAGCAATTTGGGCGGGTTTTGTTGCGAAAACCTGGCAACCCTGCTCGTGTTTTATGTTCAAAACGGAGTCGGACAATGATGGAGAGACTCAAGAAGAAGTGACAACATTTTGAATGCAACAGGCCACTTCTGAACGGTTAGTTGATGATTTTATGTAGCTGATGTGGAGTTAAGTATCTTAAAGTCGTTGATTAGCATCTGTCATGATAACCTATAAATCGCTCCTGTGGGAACTGTTGTAAGATCCTACAAAGCCAGAGAATATATGCTGCATGAAGATAGAACAGGTATAGTTTATTTTAATTACGGTTATAACTTGTCATTTTGTCATCTTGCTTTTATGACATGCTATTGCATTTGTGTTATGTACTGTAATGCAGTAACATGGCCTCACCCCCCTTTGTTGCGTGTTCTTGGGGGGCAGGGTTTATGTAAATGTTAGGGTTAGTGATGTCACCAACCCGGGAAGAAGCTCGTTGTAGTCCCTACCAGCTGTTTGTTGTAGTCCTTAAATAGAGAATTCTTTAAAAGACAATAATTCTGTTTGCATTGAACTTTCAGCGCTGTAATTTGCAGATACTGTTTATGCTCAAGCAGCAACATTACACACTAACTAAAGTTAAAAAAGTGAAATCATAATGAACCACCCTTTTAAAGTAGATCTGTTGGACAAGTTTAACTGCTTTAAAAACAGCTAATGTCACACTACTGAAATATATTTGTTACTTCAGTAACAAATATATACACTAATGTCAACTACCCTCAAAAAACTACCTATAGTGTATATAAAGGTCATGAACCAACCAAGATTTGTTTAAAAAAGTTTCCGAAAGTGTTTAGTTTTGTCTTTTACCCAGCTACAAGGCAAACTCTTAGCATGCGCTGTCACGCTTCTTCTTTTTCTTGTGTAAATTGTCAGGCAAACTAGGTTCAGCCAGCAAAATGTTGAAAGAGAAAAGTTAAGAGAGGGGGAAGATACCTAGAGAGACATGGGAGGTGAGACTGAGTACATTTTGTTTAATAGAGAGAAATTGGTGCCTTTCATTTCAAACTGTCACAGTCATGAAACAATATAAGTCACACTGTTATTACAAACAGACACACAAAGGCATTCCTCAACACTAAAAAAAATAAAATCAAACAAAAAATAAAAATAATAAAGTTGAAGAATTGAAGAAAAATGGCATGTAATGGAGGCTTGAAAGTGAATCTATGGTGAAGCAGGCTTTTTGAAACTGTTTTCGATCTAGAAGCCATAAATAAGATGACATAAAACAGGGATGTTTTGAGCAAGTTTAGTGTTTTCTTTAAGGAATAAGTAAAAGCAAAAAAAAACAAACAAAAAAAAAAAAACCCACAGAATTATCATAAGCAGTCCATATGACTCTTCCATTTTATTCTGAATCTATCTGATAGCTTTATGTGAGAAAAAGACCAACATTTAATTGATATTCAGTCTATTAAATTAGGGCACCTGAGCTTGAGAAGTTCCACATTTTTCATATACTTTCAACATATGGAAAAGAATGTATTCTTTAACTCCAGTTCAATTTATCCATTTGTTTTCCAGAGAAGAAAACAATTATCATGTGTTTGGAACATCATGAGGGTGAGTAAATGACAATTTAATTATTCAGTTTTTATTGGGGGGGGGGGGGGGGGGGATAGGAACCTTACAACAGACAGGCCACATGCATTAATGTTATGTCAAGCTCCGTATAGGTGAACAAGGTTGCAATACTAATACCATTCTGAAGCGCCATTCTAGTTGGATTAGCTCAATGCTCGAGAGTTTTTCAGAGCTTCAATAGCTATTTTTTATGCAAAGGACATTATTTGTCAGGTGGGTGATTGTTGCCCATTAGTTTTTCAATTTTCAAGTAAGGCTTCAATGCTATTCAGGAATCCATTTTTTTCTGTTCAGAAATAGGCAGAATAGGCAAATGGGCACGTTTTGATTTCAGCACTTATGCTCTCAAGTAGTTTGTCACTGAAGTTTGTCTATGTCAGATGGCCTTTCAATACTTCACAAAAATGTCAGTTTGGCCCTGGCTCAGATTGATTATGTCACTCCAGACACAGACTAAAAACAATATCAGAATTTCGCTTTTATTCTGTTTTGGACAGTATATTTTATCAGAGAGATGGTTAATGCTTCCATCTCTCTATCTTTTTGATCTTGTCTGTCTGTTGCTCCATGACATCTGACGGAGATCCATGCTGATGTATGATAGTCTTGCCATTCTTGGCACTTTGTCTTTTATGTGAAATTGAACCTTTATTTGACTGCCGGTGAAATGCTGCTTGTAAGAAAAGGAAAATTTTAGGGCTGCCAAGTTGAATTCTCAGCTCACTGAGCTGACATCCTCAAATACAGTAGTTGGCTTTGGAGTGAAAGATACAAGCAAAACATTATCTATGGTGCTATTTTCAACTCAGAGCCTGAAAAGAGTGAGTTGTGAGGGGTCTGATTACCTTTGCAATCACAAATTAAGTTGTTAAACAAGTTATGTAATCCGTCCTTGCTTCTGTTTTGTAATTTCAATGCTTTAACCAACTTTCTAAAAGGCATAGGCTTGTTTTTGGATTTAGCAAGTGACCACAATTCATACCTCAAGGTGAAATGAGGGATTTCAGTGTGTCCATTCTTAAATATGCATCGACATTTGGCAGCCACTTGTGTCTTTTGCAAACATTTTCTTTTTTCCTCAAAACTTAATGTCTCTATTAGCTCAATAAACAAATGTTACCACATCTCAGTTGTGTTTATCAGTGCAAAAGCCTCCTCTCACATTTTAATGTTTCTAAAGTGATAACAGTATTGTAAGTGTTTTATAGTAAATAATTAAGATGTGCAATATAACTGATGGGGAAAAACTCTTGAAAATTTTACTGGCAAATCAAATCTTTCCTTATGTTTTATTTTTACATGCTTAAATCTAAGTCATCAAATTTGTTACCTTATCTAAATACATTGAATTATTAATGGGAATCTTGAATTATATATTTTGTTTACAGTCCAGTCATTTAAAGATTCTGTTTTAATGAGTAGGCTTCTGAGAAGTTTGGTCCTCATACCTAAGTGATATCTTTTTTGAAACTTGTAATAATTTATAACGCATATTTAGCTGGTCTTGATGTCTTATTTGATCTCTTACAGATGGCTAAAACTGCAGTCACATGACATGACTCCTATCTGGTCACATAGAATTATTTTGTTAAATTTTTTTAAATCATGTTCAAGCACTTAATGAATTATTCAGTATGGCCTGTTTATTATTTGATTATTATTTAAAATGGTCCAGATTGTTTTTTTTTTAAATACTTTTTTTTAGACAGATTCACATATAACATTTAACATTTCACAGGGAAATAATTCAATGAAACTAGTTTCATGTTTAGATCTTGTGCCTATACTTTTAAAACAGCATGTATTTTAATGTTTATTGCTTGGCCCTGTGTACTTCCATTGTTACAGGGTTAAAAATGAGAGAGATTGAAATGATATTATAATCTTATCAACATTCTGTCACAAATGCCTTTTTATATAGAGCTGTAGAGCTTAAGTTGTACTCAACCTGAAGTGCAGGCTATTTTTTAATGCACTGTTCAACCTGAATATGTTAGTACTTAATTATCACTAGATATGTTGCGAGCTTCAAACTTGCTACAAGGCTGCCCGTTTTAAAGTTTTGTGAATTTTAAAGGTTAAGACGTTTTCTAATCAGACAAAAAGTGAATGAGAAGTCTGGTGCAGAAAACAGCTGCATAGCCATCGGACAAACTTGTATTTGCTTGTGTAAAGATAAATTAAAATCAACAAGAAAGTCACAGAGAGTGAGCAATATTGAGGCAGAAAACCTTTCCTTTTTGCAAATTAAGATTAATTGTCACTGAGCAAGCGTTTAGTAACAATATTGAAGCAGACAGAATCTAATTTATCTCAGCAAGGTTGTGCACCGCAAGTCCAGAAGTCTGCTTTGAGTCTGTGTAGGTTGGTGCATAAATATTTAGAGAGATTGCCCTAGTGACAATTCGAGTTTCTAAAATCCCTGCAGTGTCTGTGCTGACTTTTCCACACAAATCAATCTGGTCCACAAGTTTACGGCCTGAATCTCAGGTCTGGCTTGATCAGAATATGCTTCCAAAATATAAGCGCAACGTTCAAAAGTTTGGGGTTTGTACAGATTTTTTAAAAAGTTTTTTGAAAATTTTCTTATGCTACATTTATTAGTAATACTGTGAAATACCACTACAATTTAAAAATTGTTTTCTGTTAAATATGTTTTAAAAATATTTTTTTCCTGTAAAGGCAAAGCTGAATTTTTACTCCAGTCCTTAGTGTCACATGATCCTTCAGAACTCAATCTAATGTGCTGATTTGGTGCTCAAGAAACATTTCTTACCACAGTAGAAAACGGTTATGCTGTTTAATATTTTTTGTACAAAACTTGATAAATTTTTCTCAAAATAACAGCATTTATTGGAATTTTTTTTACTGTCACTTTTTATTATTTTAATGTATCCTTGCTGAGTTAAAAGTATTAATTTCTTTAAAAAAAATCCTACCCCAAACTTTTGAACTGTAGTGTAACTTTACCCAGATCCACCTCAAACACCTAAATGGGAGCGTAGAGTCTGAATTTATGAACTCTGAAAATGTTTAAAATATTTTGTACACTGAAATGACCACAGTGTAGAGAAGTAATGGAGCATTAAGGGGATAGTTCAAAAAAAGGGAAAATTCCGTCATTATTTAATGACCTTATTGTTGTTCTGAACCCATATTATTATCCCTCCCACTCCCCACATGGAATTCAAAAGGACAATTGTTGAACCACTATTACAGTTAATGGGGTCTGAAGCTTTTAAGCTTCAGAAAGTAAAAAAAAAAAAAAAAAAAAAAAAAAAAAGTGTTCCTTTTCTTATGAAACCGTATAATAACTTTGTGTGGAAAAACTAAAAATGTATCATTATTCACTGATAATCCTAAATGAAGACAGCATTTTAATTTTTGTTTAAAATGTTCCTTTAAAGAAATAATGTTGCTGTCTGCCATCTTGTTATGTAAATGCTTATTGTGGTTTGTAAGCAAACATGGAAAAATATCTTTAAAATGAGGTAAAATTTAAAGGTTTGGCCTGGCTTCAGAAATCTAGCTGGCACAGGCTGCCACCAAGAAGGAAATGAATACTCTGGTCACAATCAGTGGAGGGTAAATTAAATTCACAGGCGAAGCTAGATGCCTTGGTTTGCTCTGATATGTGGAGATGTTATTTGTTTCCTGCACACAGATGGCACATAATGTCCATCCAGGTCGTTTCTCTGCCCTAATCAGTCTCTGCTTTTGTTGTCATTAGACGTTGATTAATTGGTGGCACTCTATTAAGATCCAGCCTGACTTTATTGTTAGGTGAGAAATAACACATTCATTCTCTGCCGTATTTTATGGTTTCCTGATTTTAATGATGGTTCACTCTCGCCAAAAGATAGTTACAGTGTCTGCTGTAAAGACCCTGGCAAAGCTTTAAGACAAATATTAAAAGGTGCCCTTTAATCAGACGGAGGTAGGTTGGGAAAAGTGCAGTGAGGATTGGATGACTGGGGGACTATGAATCACCTGGCTTGGGGAGAAACGAGTCGAGTTCGGTGGTGTTTTTACTCTTCATTTGCTTTCTGTCAGCTTAATGGTCATTGGTCTGTCTGGCTCCTCTCTGCCGACTGTGTCGCACGGTGTGATTTACATGCTGTATAATCGGCTCAGTAATGGTTCTGATGGGCCTCTGTCACACAGTTTGTTCTCTTAATATTTGCTTGGCTCACCTTCAGGGTCTTACTGATAAAAGAACTCATTTCTTGCACAACATATCCTCCGTATAATGCCATTAAATGGCAGATAAGAACCAAACATTTTCAAGGTTGCCAAAATCTGAAGATAGGAAATGAGATATTAAGCTTCCTTTTAATTAAAATTGACAACCTTTTACATAACAAGCAGGTCTGTCATTCAATTAAAAAGTTTAAGGGAATTAATTATGATATAGCCTAGAACTGTTACACCGTGTCTACACCAGAAGCGACTGTTGTCACAACAGCTAAAAGCTGTGTACACTGGACGTGACAAAGCGCCTGTTGCAAAGTATTTGTCCTTCATGTCAGTACATCATAAATAGAACGAGGCATCAGTATACTGTCGGAGATTTGTCGCTTGCGTTGCACCGCATCCGGTGTAGACACAGTGTTTTGCAGAACCCTTTGTTTACTGTGTTTACTGAAGTTCACTGTGGGCAGACAACTGAAGCGCGCACCCAGAAAGCCACGTCTCAGAGAGCGCTTGAATACTGCATTGAATTCTCTTTCACATCTTCTTGCTCTTAAACTGACAAATTCACGCAAGATTATGTAAAAACGCCAGTCTTTGAGAGTATCTTAGTAAACATAGTTGGCTATGTCTTAAGTGAACGTAAACAGTTAAGAAATAAAACGCATCTGTAACAGTATATTGGATCCGTGCATTTGGTCTTAAAGGGGACCTATTATGCAGTTTTACATGGTATTTGAACATAAATGCGAGTTTGCATGTGTGCACAACCACCCTATAATGATAAAAATCCACCCACTCCTTTTTTTTTTAAATCACCATAAATCATAAGCAATGTCTCAGAACAAGCCGTTAGCACAGTGTTTCTCAACCACATTCCTGGAGGCCCACCAACACTGCACATTTTGCATGTCTCCTTAATTAAACACACCTGATTAGGGTTATCAGCTCATTAGTAGTGACTCAAAGATCTAAAATGGGTGTGTCAAACAAAGGAGACATGCAAAATGTGCAGTGTTGGTGGGCCTCCAGGAATGTGGTTGAGAACCACTGCGTTAGCAGATTCTGTACAGTGACGTCAATTTGTACAGGCCCTGCCCACAACTGTTGACGGACACTGCAGTATTAGTATAGACTCCGCCCTGAGCGAGTTGTACACAGTCCGACATTGTCTCGACGCTGGAGCAGCTGAACCGCTGAAGACATAGTGAATTGGTTTTTGAAGGGAATGCGCCACAGATCTAATATATACATGCAATTTCTGTCCCTACTGTTTACGTTCACAGACATAACCGACTGTGTTTATGTGAACTTTGTGTGTTTTTTACGTAACCTTGTGTGTATTTGGCAGTTTAAGCACAATAAAACGTGAAAGAGAACTTAGTTTAATACTAAAGAGACGTGAGTCTGACAGCCAGCTTTCTGTGCGTGTGCTCCAGATGTGTGCACTCAGAAACGATAAATTTGAAGTTTAAACTGACACGGCTTTAAAACGCATGCAGGTAATAAACTTCTTGATGATGATGAAGAACTGCAGTGTCCCTAATGCCCGTTTCACACTGCAAGCTTGAGCGGCGCGTGAGCGTGAACTGCAGCTGCAGAGACTCGCGAGTATTCACACTGGAAGCGTTTGTATAGCGTCACAGCAGCGATTAAGCTTACATGTATTCTTTTGAGCTCTTTGTGAAACTATATTAATTATTTGGTCTATTTGTTTGATTCACATGCATTGATATAGTCAGATATTTTCTTTCAGCTGTCTTCTCAAACTTTCACTGCATCAGTGTTTATTCCTGCTTTGTAAATGCGTTTAATTTCATATTTTTCATAACAATCTCTTAATCTTCAGAAGAGACATGAATTGCGTGGCTCTCTCACGAGAAGTGAATCAAACTGACGTTCTCCTTATTCCGTGTGATCGGCTGTTTGCCGCACGTGTCACACTTTCAGGTGCACGCGCTTTGCAAACTCTGGATTAAACCTGAGTTGAAAGTTTATACCGAGTGTTGTGCAACAGTTGACCATGATCTAAAACAGGTTGGATTTATCTGGATTTGTCAACTCCAAACCTACTCTGAAATTCAGAGTTTGTTCAACTGGCTTCATGCAACAGGCCACCGGACCTTTATTTTGGCATATTTTACTGTCAGGAGTACAGGGAATATATTATATAAACATTGTAAGGACAATTAAAAATTAATTGTAATCAAATCAGTTCATAAAGCTAACAATTAAGTTTAAAATGTAATCAAATAATTTAATTATTTAATTAAAGTAATAATATTAATAACTAGGCTACATTTTTACTGTGCAATTTCTGTCATTTCAATGAAAACCTTTGAGTTTATGTTTTAATAAACGGTGTTTATAATAATAATAATAATAATCTCTATTAATTACATTTCAAGTTATATTTCAAGTTATACCGAACTTTTATTTTGACAAGGTCATGAAGACCTTTGACTTCCTGTGTATATGATACGACAAATCTCGATAGTTTTATCAAATTAAACGGTGAAATGTTCATAAAGTGACCCTAAGAGCAGCTCTGCAGATGAAGTTCATGTATATAGTGAGTGAGACAGCACACACTGAAATCATCGCGAGCTTCAGTATGTGTAGTAGACGAAAATGTGGCGCTCATTCATACAGACTTCAAATTTCAATAGCAGTCTTTTTTAGCTTTAATATTCACAGACACTAGTCCGTATCGATATCTGATTCATTGTACAGCCCGACTTTTGATTTATTCATCCAAAAATTGCCAAATTCTGTGACGTTAAGGTGCAGCTTTATACAGTAAGTTCTATTTGTGACTGGATTCTGTGATTTCATCGCAGAAATCATATGGCTCTACGTAGTATTTCCAGTATTAAAGAGAGATCATTTTGTGAGCTATTTATTGTTGTGTTATAAAGTTGTTTCCATTAGTGTAAGAAGGGTATGCAGTTAATAGAAGTCCGCTCTCTATATGCTCTACATAGCGCTTCATGGCCATTGAATAGAGACATCAGCTGTTTCAGCTACACACCTGTATGGCGGTTTTTGAAAAATACATATCGGTCTCAAAATTGAAACCGGTATACCGCCCAGCACTACTATATACCAATGTAAAACATAGAGTATCCTCGTAAACACAGCTGCTTATGGCTTAGGTGAACTAAACAATTCAGAAAGAAAACCAGATGTGTAACAGTATTCTGGATCCTCGCATTTGGTCTTAAAGTGACAGCATCCTAATATTCCTGCTGTTTTCTGTGTCATCAATGTTAATCAAACAACAAAAGACAAATAGAAAAATCACTTTTGTAGTTTTAACACTGAATAATTATGTTTAATTTATAAAGTAAAGACTATGCAGTGTTATTTTACATTTGATTATTCAATTTCTGTACCTGAATACTGTTAGGTTTACCTGAAATATATAATGCACTATTTAATTTGTACCTTTTTTCTATTATATTTATCTATGTGTGTAATTAGTTCATTATTTTCTATGCGTATTCACTCACCTACAAAATCACCCCAATCATCCTAGAATTAATTCTTTCCAAATAGAGCTTATTCAACTCATCTGGTAAATTTTTTTTTTCCATATCACAATATATAGCGCAGAAAAACAAAATATTGCAATGTCAATTTTTTCCAATATAGTCTCTTCCAAAAAGGTAAACCCCCTCTCTTTTTACTCTAGTATTTGACTTCTTTTTAAAACTGTGAAAAGTCTTTTTTGAAAAGTTTATGTTTCTCTAAAGGCTGAGGCTTGAGGGTTACCTGTATGTTCAGATGACCCCTTGTATTAAATAAAACTTTATAGCAGATATTTATGCATGAAACTCACACTGGAAGACACAGGAGTTCAGAAAGCAACCAACCCCACTCCTTACCCTCCCAAAAAGTTTATAAATAAAATCCATCACATCTTCTCACTAGACAGAACGGCTCATAATTAATGCATCTAAGACTGCAATTGTGTGGCTGGGGGCAGGATGGCACGCTGCTCCCCTCTTCAAGCTGCATATCCAGATAGGAATCTCAGCTCACCCTTCTTTTGAGCTGCTGCTTCAGTTCACTTGGAGCACCTACTGTGTTTTTAAACTGGTCATAACATTTTACAGTACTGATACATTTACTCATCTTCACATTTCATTGCAGAACGCAAAGTAAGTTATTTTGAAAAAATGCCCAAACAACTTTGGACCCCATTTACTTTCATTGTATGGACAAAATTTATGTATTTATTTATTTACACCAGTTTGATGAGGAAAATAGGGGTGAAGGGTTGCTCTTTCCAACAGGCCATCAAGTCCATGTCAAGTGCTGCCGAAAAAAAAAGAAGCAGTAACTGGCTCTGGATCAAGCGTAAGGACCCTATCTGGGCAGCAAGGTGGAGACAGATGGTATGCGGTCAGGCTTAGGCCCGACTCAGGGAGAAGGACGCCCCTGCCATTCAAAGCCCATCAGGAATATAGAGGGTATGGCATGGAGGGGGGTGTACCTGGGATGCTGGACACACCATTGAGCCTTCTGGAGACGTTGTGGGCTTCAATCAACGAAACGTCGATGAAGTAGGGTGCCCACCTGATGACCCCAATGACATACCTTAACCCCCCCCCTTTTTTTTTTCCCCCTCACCACTCCATACCGACTGCTACTATCAAGAGTTTCCTACTAAAGGGATTGAAACATCTAGTTATATTAGCTTTACTAATTTACTAATTGCAAATGTAGGATTAGATCGACATAGTGAAGAAATGAGGACAGGATTTTAATTTTTTGTGAAATCATCTGTATTCAGTCAGGTTTACTGAATAGAAACTATACTGTTTGGTGTGTCTGTCGCTGTGAATAGTAGAGAGTAGTTCACTCCAGTATTTTGTGTTGCTTCATGAATGCCTATATTGAAAAAAAAAGGTTGATAAACATGTTTATAGTGCTTTTCCAATATTTTTTTTTGTACAAGTTCAGCGTGTTAAGTGCAACAAAATAGCCTGACTATTGTACACTGTAAACTCTAATAAGTTGGCAGAACTCAAAAAATTTGAGGTAACCAGTTACGTCAATTTTTTTTTTTAACAGACTCAAAGATTAGGCTCTGCTCTTTATCACAATGGTAACCCCTGAAAAACTGCAACATAACATAAACCTCTATAAATTCTAACACACATCTCTCCCTATATTAACCTTAGGCAAAAACACAAAATAACACTTAATTTCAACCAGTGGCGGATCTAGGATTTTCTAAAAGCAGGGGCCACAATGGCCCTAGAAAGTATGTAGTAGAAAACCTACTAATTTAATGATTTTTTTAGATCATGCCATGTGATTTTGTTTAAAGGAGACTAAAATGCTAACTAATAGTTACTCACATTATCTAAGCATGCAGTTTTCTAATTTTAAACAAAATGCCTTTTCTACCTGTCGATAATTCTGAAAGAAAACGTGCCTGGAACCTAACGTTGCCATAGTAGGCTAACAAAAGGATCTTCCATTCACACCTACAGTATTTTAAAGATAAACTGCACGCTCTTATTTTAGAAGAAGGCTTTGTAAAGTAGGTTCAACAGCGTTAAGTTAAAGAGCGCAAACTTTATCATTCAACTGAACTGTGCACATCCATTTTAGACACTTACGTTATGCTCTTGCGCCGTCCATGCAATAAACGCATGTCTTTGAGTGGTGTTTACGTGGGTTGAATTGATGTAGATTGGGGATGAGTGACAGGGCAGGGGCACTTCAAGGGCCAATCAGATTTCAGCTGGGGCCAGGGCCCTCTGGCCCAACCCCTGGATCCACCAGAAAGCATGTTGGAAACTAGAAATCTGTTGCAACTCATTCAGTCTTCAGAAGACAAGTTCAGCTTAATATAATCAATTAATGAGATCATATAACTTTTTTCTATTAAGTACAATGCACTTTCAGTAATATTTGACTCATTTCATTTAGTTAATTCAGTGTAACCTAACCTGTAACCTAAGTGTGATCATGTGGCGTTTGGCATCAGTACACCACTGAAACCAAAATAAATGCCTAAAAGAGTCCTTACTCTGAGGCATGTATTGAATTCTTTCTATTTTCAGTGTACGCTTGTGGGCATCGTTTATAAATGGTAACCTTGATACAGCCCTTCTAGCAGGAGGTTGATGGTGTTCATTGGGGCACTAAGGGAGATTACCTCCAGTTTTTATTTAGTCCCAAAATTGATCTGTTTGAATTTTGGGCTGACATTAATGATGGTCGCTATCTGGATCTAAGCTGCTCGCTCTGGTGCAGGGTGCTATCTGAAATCGATAGGGCCCTCTGTTCTTCTCTGTCTCGCTTTCGCTCTTTCTCCTCTCTCATTCTTTTTCTTCCAAGATCCTGAGGTGTTTTTTTTTTTCTTTCTCATATATGGTGAAAGCCCACGCTGTGGCCCCTGTACTCATGTGTCATCTTTGCCACACTTTTCACGTCTCCCCTGCCGCGAGCCGGTGATCAACATGATGATCCTCTCTTCTCTCAGCCAGACTGTCCCCTGTGGTCATTTTCATTCTCTCTCTCTTCATCAATATATCTCTTTTCATCTCTCTCTTTTTTTTTTCCTCTTCTCATTCATGTTAGCGTGAAAGAAAAAAGGTTCAGTGGGGTTCTGTATAGAACCCTAAGGTTTTTGACTCAGTTTTAAAGAACACTTCATGGCGAAAAGTAGGGCTGCACAATGTATCGAAATTATAGAAACATCGCAAATGTACATATCGTGATATGCATATTGCAATGGCTTACGATAACTGAATGATTTTAATACTTCACAAGATTGCGAAAAGTTATATCAAAGTTATAAAATGCAAAATGGAATCATTTTACATTGGATGCCAGTGTTTTTGTGTACAAATGTGCAAGTTTTTTACAGTATGTTTGTTTTTGTTTATTCTGCTGTATCAGCTGCATTTGATATCATTGCAGATGGTCTTTACCAAAGAAACATACTAATTTAGAAGGACACATAAGAATACTAGAATATTGTGTTGAAATGACAGAAAGTAATCTAGTTAAGTCACTGACATTGTCTTAGAATTGCATTAGTTCTGTCTCTTGAATTAATTTCAAAGTTATTTATATTTATGCAATGTGCAGTTTGATTTGGAATATTTAAGTCAAATTGACCCTGACTCCCACATGGCAAGATCAATCTTGTATTCATTAATGGAAAGCGGACACTGGACAGTAAAAACTCAAACATTTTACCAGTTTTGTAACAGCATAGACATCTCATTTATAATCATGCCATAATCCCAGAACAAGAATGCACTACTGATGTCCTCATGCCGCTCATTAAAGTTTCAAATGGAGGAGCATGTATTTTCACGTCTTTGTCACTGTGCTGATGTGTTACATGAAGTGAGGAGAAATTCCTAGAATGTTTCATGTTACAGTAGACTGACTCTAATGTTGCTATAGCCTATAAACATAAAACAATTACAAGAAAGAGTATGAGCTAAACAACAGAATAGAAACAGGAAATTATGTAGTAGTAGTCATCAAACTTTGATGGTTTTAGTTTTCTGACTCATAAATAGTCATTGTGTGGTGTAGGAAACTTGTTACAATCCTCTTGCCAGGGCCCACCTTCCTAAAATATGTAGGAAACTATCATTTTTCATAATCAAAGACCCATTTAAACTGTGTGGGAAACATGGTAAGCATATTATAAATATGCGCAAAGATGGTGTTTTCACAGCAGTGAAGTGGTTGGATTAAACATGTATATATTAGGGCTGCCCCCTAATAGTCGACCAAACATCAGTTGAAGAGAAGAGGCTTTAAGTCAACCAAAAATTGCAATTAGTTGGTTATTTGCAGAAAAAAAAAAACAATTTGGTGAAGTCACGTAGTCTGTGATGGACAGATAGTAACACAGCTGATCAATGTGATAATTACAGAGTGTCGGGCTGGAAAATTTGCTCTATTATTATGCATATCCAAGAGTTCGTTTTGGATAGTGTTAAGAACTTAAAATACTCCATCATTTTTGCTCATACAGATTAAAACAACATTCAAAACTGTAAAGGGTGTACTTTTAAAACTACTTTTATCACAATAACAACAAAACTTTGTGCTTTGTAAAATAAACAAAACAAACAGGGTGCGCCTTCTGCCGTCTTGGTCTGTACTGGAGCGCGTCACAAAAATGAACCGAAACTCAGCGTATTCTTGCCCCACTGACGTGAGAAATATGTCTATAGAAGTATTGAAATGTCTACTTTTAAATGAACCAATCCAAGGCTGCATTTATTTAATGAAAATACAGTAAAACAGTAATATTGTGAAATATTATTACAATTTAAAATAACTTTTCTATTTTAATAATTTTATTTGTAATTTATTTGTATTTTTGATAATTTTTTTAATCATTATTATTATTATTATTATTATTATTATTTTTAAGTTTTGATGAACAAGCTGAATTTTCAGCATCATTACTCCAGTCTTCCGTAACACATGATCCTTCAGAAATCATTCTAATATGCTGATTTGGTGCTCAGTTTTGCTGCTTAATACCATTCAAACATTTATGGTAAGATTAAAAAAATGTATACTTTTATTCATCAAGGACTAGAGTAATGATGCTTTGCCATCACAGGAATATATTACATTTTAAAATATATTCAAATAAAAGCATTTCTTTATTTTGCAATATTACTGTTTTTACTATATTTTGATGATACAATTGCAGCCTTGGTGATATATAAGATACAGAGTATAATTTAGAATTCTTAATATAAAACATATAAACTATTTATTTATTACCTTACCCTGCAACATACTCATAGCACTATTTACTAAATTTCGGATTAAATAAGAAAACTTTTAAGATTGATTAAAATAAGTGTTGTATCTCTCTCAGCTTGGATTAGAAGTGATTTATTTGTCCAGATATTTGTGGACAGAATGTGATAAGATCCACACACTTATTATTTGTAAGAAAGCAGAACTCTTCAGAAAAATGTTAACATTTTTATCACATTACCATAAAACATTAGCACTGTAGCAGAGATACTGTATGATATTGTATTGAGCCATATGGTGCACACGCTACCACTGAACACCATGAATTTGCTCACATACGCTTAAAACCCACACCAATATATACCAGCAATATACCAGCACTGAAGTCTCCCAGGGGAAATTACATTTCCACAGGCAAATTACATTTAATAACCTGACAAATGTATATCTGTTAGTGTGAATAAAATGAATGCAATGAGTAAAGGAGTATTAAGGGCTATTATTTCTCGCCCACTCATTCTTATAGGATAATTCTGTCATAATTTGCTCATGTTGTTACAATATTTAAATATGGCACAACAGGACGTGTCACAGTAGCTTTGACATCAGTGATGCCAGACGTTATTGGCTCTCATATGTCTTGTGGCAATTCAATTGCGACGTGGTGCTTTTGATGATGCACATAATAAATTATGCAAATTGGAGAGATATTGCAGAAAGGAAGATTGTCCATGAATAATGACTTAAATTTTGAGTTGCTCCTCTCACAGAGCTAACAATTGACTTTCGAAAGATTTAGAAGGAGTTGTATGTCTACAGTTTTGATGTTTTATGGTGTTTTTTTGGAGCTTGAAAGCCCCTGTTCACAATTCATTTTCATTGGTGGTCTAGTCTTTAGAGGGAAAAAAGTCACACAGTTTTTTTTAATGACATGAGTCATGTACCTAATGTCATAATGTTTCATTTTTGGTTCATCTTTAACAATTCATTTGATACTATTTGTTTAAAATGAGCATTTGGGTTAAGGGATTGGAGGTACCGCACTTTGAAGTGACAATTCCTTCCGCTGGAGAGGCTTTTGATGCTGAACCATCTTCTTAAAAAAATAATGAAGGAAGGGATGGTGTTTGTACTGAGAAGAAAAGAAAGACAGGCGAACAGATGAGGGTTGGGAGAAGGAGAACTAACACCCACCAACTTTAGATCTCAATGTGCTAGCTGATGAAAATGAGTTGGGAAGACGGGCTGAGATCTCTCTCTCGCTCATTACTAGCCACCGACTGACAAAAGAACACATGGGGGTGGAGAGAAACCAGTTGCTGTGGCTTTAGTTTATAAAATGTGCACAATGTCTCTCAATTGCTCCAGCAATCTGTGTGATGACAGTTCTGTTACTGTGGCTTGTATGACTCAAAGAAAGTCCTGCCTTTGATTATTATTAGTTTGTCAGATATGGAGGCATGGTATCCAAGCTGGTTATGCAGAAGTTCATAAAGTTTAAATATGAGTTGTAGCACTTCAGCAGTGGCAATGTGAAAATGTAGCTAACTTCTTTCCTACGCTGCATACACACTACAGACACCATGTATGTATGCTATGTATTTATGTTTTTTTTTTTTTCTTTACTGTTTCTCACTTTATTCTCATTTTATATTCACATTATTTTCACTTTTTTACCTTTTCACTTTCACTTTTATTTTCATTTTATTTTTTATTTTTTCAATTTTTCAACATTAAGATGTACAGATATTTGATTGGCATTTCACTAATTTAATAGACAAGTCAGTATAGTTTAACAAATCACACTGATTTATTTATATAGCTTAAATCTGATTAGCTTGCATTATCTGTAGCATTCAGTTGAGGGAGTGTGGTGAAATTTTTTTTTTTTTTTTAAACACTTGTTTTTAAATAATTAATTGCACTATATTAATACACGTTTTCCCATTCTAATCTTTTTTCAAATGGACATTTATGCAGGTTTGCTGACCGAATAAATTAACCAAAAAAGTTTCTGGATGCGCATACAAACCACACAATATTACACAAGCTGGCATCATACCATACTGATCTCCATATATTAAGACCTGAGCTGCTCATACTGACATTGACATTTGCCTTAGGATAGAGTTGCACACCAATCACAACTTTGTTAACCTGAGTGTGGAAGCAGGCTTAGTGAGTACTGCAGAGAATTCATTTATGAGATATGCATATTCCATATTTAACAGAGCAGAGGGAAATGTCCATTAGATCTCAGACTAAGGGGAAAGAACTCAAAAAGGGGGAAAAATGGTAAAATTATGCAAAAGTTATCCTTTTGACTGTCCCTTGGTTTGCTGGAGAGTTTTATAATTCAATCTTTTTTTCATTTTTTTTTTTTATATTAAACTGCAGGTTGTATAATTCATAGAAGGGCCAAGGGTTAGTAACCAACTGAAGTGTCTCTGCAGATCCGATTTGCAAGTCTAAATGAACTACTGAATATGAACTGCTGTATTACTGAAACGTGACCAGGGCTACTCAGAGCTTGGGGTATTGAGCCTATGTATTTTTAATTTGGGGAAAGAATTTATTTCAGCAAACCAGATGAGGATAGGGAAAAGAAAGTCTAGACAACAATTACTAAAATGGGGTTGTTTTTGTTCATACTAAGAGTCAATGTATTTGCTTTAAAATGATAAAAACTTGAGAAATAGTTCTGCATAACTTTGGAATGGCAAACGAGGCGAAGACTTCTCACCCAAAGCACACACATCGACCCGCAGTCAAACATTCATAATTCATTTCTACTAAGAGAATTGTTTGGTTTTGGGATACAATCAACTTCCATTAAATTGTAACATGTTCAGCATTCAAACATGATACATTTATATGTCAAAGCATAATGTGTAAGCGTTATTAATTAAAATAAATTAATTTAGTAATTAGTTAAAATAGGTTTTGCCATATGGATACATAGAACTGTTTTGGATTTGTTGTTGTGTTGCCCCTTTTTTATTTTTGGTTCTCTATTGCTGTTGTGTTGCACTCCCAGAGGCCACCATATACATTGGCCCACCTGAGGACTCAGGGAAAAATGAAGGTGGAAGGAAGCATAATTGAGAAAAGCAATTTATTTAGCTTATTTAAAGTTTCACAGAGCATTTAATTATCTTTCAGTGAATAATTCCCTGAAGTTTGCCACCATTTCGTAGAGCCAGAGAAGTAATTCTCTAATTTAAACAGGACTGCCTCACTTTTTCTCACCCCCTTCCATCTCTTTCTTTCTCTCTCTCTCAAACATACCTGCCGTTCTATGAACCTGCTTTATTCACCGGCTTCATTGCTCATTTTTTCGTAGAGCAGCCAATTTAACACAGGCTTAATCCTGCAGAGAATACTGGTGTGCTTCCAGTTCATTCAGTGATTGACGTCTGGAAAGATCTAATCGAATGCAATGTATTAGCAGGATTGACACTCAGGTGCAGCACTCTGATTCTGTGACTCGGAACAAGGGTTGGTAGGTTTGTGGGAAATTCATTTTTGCAGGCGTTTTCAGAAGAGAAGAAAAGGCGTTGGCTAGAAAACGTTAAGGGAATTGCTTCTGGCATAATCAGTCTGGAGATCGCAAAATCTCTTTTTCTTATTCACTTTTCATTCACTACATTCTAAGTTTTGTCAAGCTGTACATATGGCATGTAAATGGCAGTAAAAGTAACTAAAGTTTGTTGCATATTTAAAACATGCATAATAGTGAGTGTGAACTCAGATCTTGAACTCAGATATTATCTCTTATATATATATATAATATATATATATAATCTCAATAAGGTCAGTAAGAGTTTTTTTTTTGTAAAGCAATTTTTTTTCAGCAAGGACATTAATTTGATCAAATAAATGCTGTTCTTTTGTACTTTCTATTCTTTAAAGAATCCTGAAAAACAAAAATCACGCTTTCTGCAGAAATATAAAGCAGCAACATTGATAATAAATAATACGAAATGTTTTTTGAGCCAAATCAGAATGATTTCTGAAGGATCATGTGACACTGAAGACTGGAGTAATGATGGAGTAATGATTTATATATTTATTAAACATGGTTGCATTCATACCTCAGGATTAAGGCAAACTTGTCATGCACACTGAATTATTGTTTTGATTTGTGATTTCTCTCTATAACTGCCAGTTTCCTGCAGCCACATTTTGAAGAAGAACCATGCTGATGTGTTTTCTTAACTATTGCAAGCAATGAAGATATGCCAGAAAATGACTACACACTGAGACTTGATCACTTGCAAATTGCAGAGTGTACAGTCAGTCCTACATATTGCATTTGAAAAACAGATTGAGTTGACACCACAAGTTGCCTGGTAACCGTGTTTCTCTTCACTCTTCTTTCTTAGTGCTCAAACTGTTAGATGTAGCAATTTCTCCTCTGTTATGAATCTATTTATGTATGCTTATACTCTGAGAATGTAGGAACAACCTTCATCACTGCAAAACTGCTCGTAGATTAGTGTATAGTAGAAAGTGCCTTCAGAAATAGCTATATCTGATCTACTTCCTGGATCTAAGGTATGACTGCTACTATATATATAAAAAAAATTATTAAAGTGCCCCTATTATGCTATTTTAAAGGTTCCTAATTTTGTTCCTGGACAACAACCAATTCGGCTTCAAAAGCGGCTACTCAACTGAGACTGCCCTGCTCTCGGTTACTGAAGTACTGAGATTGGCAAGAGCAGCTTCCAAATCCACAGTACTCATCTTGCTGGATCTGTCTGCTGCTTTCGACACAGTCAACCACCAGATTCTCCTGTCAACCATCATTAAGATGGGCATCTCAGGAACTACACTCCAATGGTTCAAATCTTACCTCTCAGGTAGGTCCTTCAGGGTGTCTTGGAGAGGGGAGGTTTCTAAGTCACAACTTCTTGCTACTGGGGTTCTTCAGGGCTCAGTGCTTGGACCACTTATCTTCTCTGTCTACATGTCATCATTAGGATCTGTCATACAGAAACATGGCTTTTCCTATCACTGCTATGCTAATGACACTCAACTCTACTTCTCATTCCAACTAGATGATCCAACGGTAGCTGTTTGCATTGTAGCCTGTCTGAAAGACATCTCTGGTTCGATGAAGGACCATCACCTTCAACTCAACCTTGCAAAGACAGAACTGCTTGTGGTCTCAGCCAACCCAGCACTTCATCACAACTTCTCTATTCAGCTAGGTTCATCAACCATAGCTCCTTCTAGGACAGCCAGGAACCTTGGAGTTGTGACTGATGATCAGTTAAGCTTCACAGACCATATTACTACAACAGCCTGGTCTTGCAGATTTGCTTTCTACAACATTAGGAAGATTAGACCCTTACTATCAGAGCAGGCCACACAACTCCTAGTCCAAGCTCTTGTTCTCTCCAGACTGGACTATTGTAATGCTCTCTTAGCGGGCCTTCCGGCATGTACTATCAAGCCTCTGCAGCTGATCCAGAATGCTGCGGCAAGAGTGGTCTTCAATGAGCCGAAGAGAGTGCACGCCACACCTCTCTTCATCAGTTTGCATTGGCTGCCAATAGTCGCTCGCATCAAATTCAAGGCACTGATGTTTGCCTACAAGACAACCACTGGCTCTGCACCAAAGTACCTAAACTTGCTAGTTCAGACTAATGCGCCCTCCAGAAGCTTGCGTTCTAAAAGTGAACGACGCCTCATGGTACCATCCCAAAGAGGCACGAAATCAGGAACCTGGACTGTTCCAAGCTGGTGGAACAACCTGCCTATCTCAATTCGAGCAGCTGAGTCTTTGACCATTTTCAAAAAACGTCTAAAGACATCTTTTTCGTCAGCACCTGACTAATTAATACTAGCACTTTCTTATTCTATTTGTCTTTTTCTAAAAAAAAAGAGAAGAAAAGACAAATAGAAAAAAACAACAACAAAACTTTGGTATGTGTACTGTGCTAGACTAACTGAGACTTGTTACAGCACTTGTATACTGTTGCCCTCTTGTTGGTCTGATTGCTTCTATTGTTCTTCTCATTTGTAAGTCGCTTTAGATAAAAGCATCTGCTAAATGATTAAATGTAATGTAAATGTAAATGTAATGTTATGGAGGTCTACTACAATAGTTTTACATGCATCCAAGGTCAAAAACACTTTATTTTTCTCATAATATATGGCCTCTCTAAACCCCTCCTTTCTGAGAGCCTACTCTTCTCTGCTCTGTTGTAATTGGTCTACCGCTTACAGCATGTGCCAGAAACAAAGCGTCCATTACCATATCTAAATTTCAGCTCCGGAGGTTTCCTCATACTTGTATACTTACACTGTGTCTACACCAGACAACAACTGCTAAAAGCTGTCAACACTGAACGCAACAAACCGGACTACATCAATAGAACGGGGAATCCGTTTACTGTTGGGAATTTGTTGTCGCATCCAATGTAGACAATATCACTGATTATAATGGGTTCTATTGTCTTTTGACGCGTCGTGTTGCGCCACTTGTGTCCGGTGTAGACACGATGATAGTAATATGAACAGGAATGATGGTTTTGGTTTTACCGTATCAATTCGAGCCCAAGTCCTCATCCTTTTGAAGTGCATGCAAAGTGGATTCAAAGGCAAAGTCGACAACACGAACCAAACTCTTCCGGTCCTTAGCTACAGTGTTTGAAAGCGGGCAAAACCTGCGTAGGTTCGAGCAGGAAGTAAGACTAGAATTACTGATGACTCATTTCATGCAGTTCAGGCAATAACCCCATTTATTGTGCACATTGATCTTTTAAACTTCGAAGACCTTTTACATTTAAAATCAGCTATATGAATATATAGAGACTACGTGAAAGGTAATATCAGAAAAAGCATAATTGGGGCACTTTAATAAGATGATTATTTGGTGTTTTTTTTTTTTTCTTTTTAGAGTGGTAGCTTTTTAAATAGTTTCTCTGGATAGCAATTTTACAATTGTATGCTAATATAAAGATGAATCTTAAAGGGATAGTTCACCCAAAAATGAAAATTCTGTCATCATTTACTCACCCTCAGGTTGTTCCAAAACTATGTAAATGTCTTTGTTCTGCTGAACACAAAGGAAGATATTTGGAAGAATGTCAGTAACTAAACAGATCTCATCCCCCCATTGACTACCATAGTAGGAAAAATAAATACTATGGAAGTCAGTGGGGGAGGAGATCTGTTTAGTTACTGACATTCTTCCAAATATCTTCCTTTGTGTTCAGCAGAACAAAGACATTTATACAGGTTTGGAACAACCTGAGGGTGAGTAAATGATGACAGAATTTCCAATTTTCAGTGAACTATCACTTTAATGTAAAGAGCACAAATAATACAGCCTTAAACACATGCAGATTTTGTTTTAAAACACTCGTAAAGACATTCATATCCATAGAGGACAAATAAACCATGTAAGCTAAAACTTCATGCTTATAGAATCTTCATTGAGTTTGAAAGTTGGACACCATTGTCTTACATCCCCTTCTGTCACTAACACCATAACAAGCACGTTAGTGACATAAATCTCACTAATTGAATTTGCATGTAGATGCCCAGCTTGATTTAGAGCCCCGTTTCGGGGGAGGGTGAATTGGAATAGATTCAGCTGTGGATGCAACATTAACTCCAAGTGCTTTAAATCAGCACACTGCAGACAGACAGCGGTTGCCATGTCAGTACAGAAGGGCATGTAAAATACATGGGGCCTTTTGGGTAACCTTGTGCAAAGTAGTTAATGATTCAGCCACTCTGGGAGTTGGAGATGTTCTACACAGTGTCATGTCTTCTTTCAGCTCCTTCATATGGATACCAGAAGATTTCACTCTGCTGAAGTTTCTATGTTTACAGCTTTGACTGCTCTAGCCTTTATTCGTTCAAAACACTGCTGTTCCTTTTTCTTTTTTTTTTGGATTTTAAATCACTTGTGGTTGTGGAGCTTATTACAACTGAAACCAAATTTTATCTGGAATATCTGATGGGAGCTGATGATATTTTTGTAAAACAGGCAGTTAAATATCTTTTGAAATAAATGTTTCAAAATAGTAGTGGTTAAAGTCTAGGAATCATTTTCACAATTTTAAAGGGTCAAAAACATGACAATTTTTCCCCCTTAAAACTTGTAATAAAACAAATACTTTAAAAATGCAATTCATATATTTATGCAGTTGTTTTTTTCTTACAAGTTTTGTTAAAACATTAATATTTGAAAGCTTTCGGGAGCCAAATCAAATTCATGTAGTGCAACCAACATGCAGAAAAAGAACATAAAACAGGAAATGACATCATAGAAAGTACTCCTGCAGACTCCAATGATTTTGTCAAGGTCAAGAAGTATCTTAAAATATAAGATAATTGGCATTTTAATGACAATGCAATGGTAGTACATGCCGCAAAAAATAAATAAATAAAAATAAATAAATATTTGGACTTTATACCTTGAAAAATAATAGATTTTTGAATGATTTTGCATGGATTTTTGGTGTATGGAAAATATTTTTTTACTTTTTGCTTAATGGTTACACCACATGATTTTTAGAGTCAATAAACTGAAACTTTCCCTGAAAATTAACATTTTTGTAAAGGACCACCATGAATACAAACATGTTTTAAACTAGATTTCCACCTCCCCCCCACTTATCACGGACACTCATAGTTGTCATTTACCCAAATAGAATATTTCATATCTCTGTGCTGGTGGCATGTGTCTTCTCAACTGTTTCCTTCATTATGAGGCTCCTGTACATGCCCTTGTCCTTGTAATTTGGACTTTTCTTTAATAACTACCGATGTAAATGAACTAGAAAAGACACCTCAGGTACTGAGAGCAGCATATGAAAGTTAAATTAAGTACATTTGTACTTTCCTTCAGATACACACATTAACCCTGAGCACATTCCAGGACTGCAGTCCCTGTGCGACGCGGACAGAATAACACACTCTCTCCAACAGGTTTCACAAACAGATAGTTGTGCCATTGAGTTAAAAGTTTCTCCTTTAAATCTTGCCTGGAAGTCTTTAAATCCGTTCAGCCCGTCTCATGTTCCCGTCCCTTTTCTCATCCCCTCAACCTCCACTCTGCGTGCAGAGACGATAAAAGAAAAGCAAAACAAAAAGTTTAGGTGAGAGAAGCGCAAGAGAGAAATGGAAGACGAGGGGAGCACCTGAAATACTCACTGTTTTATTTATGAAGGCCCTGCCTGCCACGAAGGAGACAAATTACCTTTTAACAATGTGAAATAGAATTTTGTTTACAAGGCTGCACTTCCCCTTGCTTTTTAAATGAGATTTCTCTATGCTCCCATTTATATCCTCCGGCATTATCATCTCAATCTCTCAAAGCCCTATCGCTCTTAAAGGCAAACGCAGGAAAGAAAGGCATGCATCTCTTCTCATAAAACCAGCCATTAGGAATATTCGCAAAAGCAGCACCTCTGTCTGCACTAGTCCAGCCCGATGTTAATTCGTTGCCATCGGGGGCTTTTGCGGCTACAGGTTATTTAAAGCTGGAGCTCTATTGCTAAAGAGAGGGAGTCTGACCCTCAGTAAGAGGTCACACTTCTAGATATCTCTGGCACTGAGTGGCCATCTGGAGAGGAACAGAAGGTTAAAAGTATGCAGGGCCTGTAGCAATGTAAAACAGAGATGAAAGGGAGAGAGAGAGAGAGAGAGAGAGAGAGAGAAAAAAAGCAGGCAGGAGAGAAGTGCATTTTAAGAGCTTGTTGTATTATGGGGTTCTGCCCATACTGAACTGAGAACATCCCATAAATCAACAGTGCAACACTCCATCCAAAAGTAAAATGGAAAAGTCTCACGGACATTCTGAGTTAATTTATCTTTAGCCTTTTTTGGGTCTCCATTATTATTGTGGGCCTCTTGACAAGGATTTTTTTAAAGCTTCTTTTGAGCACATACTATATACATTTGAAGTGTCTTTACTAGGTGTAATACTGATGGACTCTTTTTAAATGGGATTTCAAGCATTTTTGTATAACATTGCAAATCTTCTGTATTCTCTACTATATCCTATATTTAAATGACAAATTATATAACTTAAGGTAGGGCTTTGTAGTAGAGACAGTATGGGGAGGCACTGATAAAACAATTCTGGTAATTATTTTCTGGTTTCTTATATATATTAGAGAAAACTTTCAAATAAATATCCAATAAAGGCTAATTAAAGAATCTTTAAAATTGGCAAATAACCAATAGCTGGCAGGACTTATTTTTACTTGTCAACTTGTCTTCCAGAAAAGTAATCGGTCAACCGTCAGTGGGTCAGTACTTATTCCTTGAGTAAACTACTCAACATATTGTTTATGTGCCTCATCAGCGGTATTTGCTGTTTCTGACAAGTTCATTACTGTATTCCAGAGTGTGTGAGTGGACAGAATATCTGCACAGCTAAGATTGTGAGAAGTGAAAACATGCATATCTCCATTTCTGGAATAATGAGGCTTGCATTACCTATGTTTCCATCCAAAGTTGTGAATTTAAAGGGTTAGTTCACCCAAAAAATGAAAATTCTGTCATTTATTACTGACCCTCATGCCGTTTTACACCCGTAAGACCTTCGTTAATCTTCGGAACGCAAATTGAGATATTTTTGTTTAAATCCAAAGGCTCCGTGAGGCCTACATAGGGAGCAATGACATTTCCTCTCTCAAGATCCATAAAGGTACTAAAAACATATTTAAATCAGTTCATGTGAGTACAGTGGTTCAATATTAATATTATAAAGCAACGAGAATATTTTTGGTGCGGCAAAAAAAACAAAATAACGACTTATTTAGTGATGGCCAATTTCAAAACACTGCTTCAGGAAGCTTCGGAGCATACTGAATCAGCGTGTTGAATCAGCGGTTCGGAGCGCCAAAGTCACGTGATTTCAGCAGTTTGGCGGTTTGACACGCGATCCGAATCATGATTCGACACGCTGACTCATAACGCTCCGAATCTTCCTGAAGCAGTGTTTTGAAATCGGCCATCACTAAATAAGTCGTTATTTTGTTTTTTTTGGCACACCAAAAATATTCTCGTCGCTTTATAATATTAATATTGAACCACTGTACTCACATGAACTGTTTTGAATATGTTTTTAGTACTTTTATGGATCTTGACAGAGGAAATGTCATCGCTCCCTATGTAGGCCTCACGGAGCCATCGGATTTAAACAAAAATATCCTAATTTGCGTTCCGAAGATCAACGAAGGTCTTACGGGTGTAAAACGGCACGAGGGTAAGTAATTAAAGACAGAATTTTCATTTTTGGGTGAACTAACCCTTTAACTTGTGTGCAAAAATGGGATATCGCATAAAACATTTGTGAATAAAGCAGCATTTACATGTGTTTAAGAAAACAAAATGGTCACTTCTGGGGAAATTGGCGCAAAATATCTGTAATAAAAATGGAAGTTGCTGCAATCAGGGAAGCAACTGTGGCTCTTTCTTTGGTAACACTTCATTTTGATGGTCCCCTTTAGTATGGCTGCACGATTTATCGCAATTTATTGTAATTTTATCGCACGCAATATTTTATGTGCAGCTTGTCAGAGCTGTACGGCTCTGTGATCAGTAGTAAATGCTTCTCCATCTGAAAGCCAGAGGGCGCTTTAGCGCAGAAACTCTAAATATACTCTGCCGTAGAAGTATAACACATGCCATTCCAGGAAACCCCTATGGGCATCATACTATAGCTGTAGCTGAATAAACAGAAGATTGAAACACTTTGGTTAAACATCATCTCACAGAAGGAGGCTCAGCTGTCATTATGAAGTGAGTTTGGAGTAAAAACATGTTATTACATGTTGTCTTTTGTTGGACAAGATTTCTCATGTCTGGAAAGATGTTTGACGCATGTTGCTTTTTCAAATGTACATTATAAGCGACTCAAACTCGCAGTGCTTTCAGATGGATTAGCATTTGGAGCCATACTTCATTGACAAGCTGCGCATAAAAAAATAATCGCAGCCTTTGCGTTTTCATAATCGCACTAAGAATCGCGTTTAAGCCCGATTTCAATGCTATTTTTCGTATCGTGCGGTAAATCGTGCAGCCCCCCCCGTTACACATTCTGTTGACTATAAGTAACGTTGCATCTACATGTCAGCTAACTCTCATTAGAGTGTTAGTTGATTATTAGCAAAGTCCCTTTAAGACAAGTCATTTCACTCAGCGGTCATCTTTGAAACGCCTCTCGGGCATCCAAGTGCAGCTCCTATCTCTTTGAATGGGGAAACATCAAATTCTCTAAAGCTGTTTGCCAAGCTTTCGATTAAATTTCATATTTGAAATCACCAATGAAATCTGACAACAACTGTCTCATAAATTTTGTTTCTAAACACTCGAATCATGACAAAAAAAACTGTATTTTTCAGGCTGGATCAACCTAATGCGCATATGCAGTCCTAAATGCGAGTCTCTTGTGCCTCATTTCTGAGGCACACGTCTGACTGACTGTTTCTATAGAAACTGGAGCTTCTAACGGCCGCTGCAGTGACGCGATGACTTTACCAATCGGCGATTGGCTCTTATTTAGAAGGCGGGACTTATTCCGCCATATTGCGCGTTGCACTTTCTCCCATTCATAATAATACGAGTGACGCGTCTTTGGTATTAGTAGACTTTCTGCTTAATATCTGTTAATACTTAATTTTGATGGTCCCCAACAGATTTTCTATTGACTATAAGTAACTTTGCAAGTACAGTATGTCAACTTATTCTACTAACCTTAACCCCTTATTCTACTAACCCTACCCCTACCCGTCTAGTAATACTCAACTAATACTCTAATGAGAGTTAGTTTACATGTAGGTGAAATGTCGCGATTGGTCCACTGGTTGATCCAGTTATCCAGTCGCATCTAATGGTGAGGTCACGTTTTTTGTTGTACATAAAGGGATTTATTCAGTAAATTTGTTTCCATCGTAGTTTATGCGCATGTCTTCTTATCAGATAAAAAAAATGTATCCGCCACAATTGAGCACATATGATTTTTATGCATATTTTTAGAATTTATGCACATATTGCCATTTCCACTCATTGTTTTTTATGCAATATCCCAAAATGTGCATAAAAATAGGTGGATGGAAACTATTGTCATAAATATTACAAAGTACAGTCACACTCCATTTACTTATAGTTTCTGTCAGCAATACTTGATTCATTTCAGAGCAGTTCTTGACAATTTTTGCTTTACACTGATCTAGCGGCAGAACTAATCGACTTATCGCGTAAACCCCTGTACTATGGTCCTCCTTATTTTCACTCTCTGAAATTAAACATGGAAAGAACCTGCTGTCTGTGTATTCCAGTTACAAAGTACATCATGTTTTGCGTTTCTCTGAACAACCAGGAATTGTTAGGGTTTTTGTACTTTTACAGCTTTTTTCATGAATGCATTATCATAGCATCTGTTTTCATAAACAAATACAAACTTTCTGATTAAATGTACATCAACTTGGATTTCCTTTGTGGCTATAGAATTGTTTTTTGTGTTAAGCACTACCCTGTATAGGCTGTATAATGTGCACTTTGTTTAAAAATCAAAAGATCAAAGTTTTTTTTTTTTTTTTGTAAGAATAGCCTTATGTCGGCCAAGGATTTTGAGGTAGTTTTGCATTGAATATCAACAGTACACACTTTTTAAGGTCAACATTTGCATTACCGACCCAATTAGGCCAAGGGTGCAAAATATGAACACTCTCTCCAGTGATAACCTACTAGACCAGACACTGCTTACAATTTGGTTAACAAATTTTATTTACAACACCAGAAGTACTTTAGAGTGAGTCTGACCCAAAATCTGTTTTATTCTGTGAGGGGGAAAAAAAGTCTGCAATCATATACAAGAGGAAACATGCTCTTTTATGTACCTCCACAACAATTTGTAGAAGCTGACAGTAGTTTCTTTCACTGTTCTCAAAAACAAAGCCCTAACTTTGGGTCTTTTGTGAGGGAGATTTTGTGGATTTTCAGACTGAAGCCAGAGGATGTGTGGATCTTTGTGATATACTGGATGTTTTTAATACTCAAGTTCACAAGTAAATATAGCATTAGATGTGTAAATAACAGTGTGCCTTTTGTTATGCAAAATATATTGTTTTATTACTTAGTATGGAATATTATAATTACAGAATAGCTCACATTGTTTGACTACACTACCTAAGATTGTTTTTTAAAAGTCTCTGAGAAAGGCTGCGTTCATTTGATTAAAAATACAGTTAAAAAAGTTATATTGTGTAATATTATTACTATTATTAATTTAAAAGAACTGTTTTGTATTTTAATATATTTAAAAAAAATTATTTATTCCTGTGATGGCCAAGCCGAATTTTCAGCAGCCATTACTTCAGTCTTCAGTGTCACATGATCCTTCAAAAAATGATATCATAAATACTATCAATATTGTTGTGCTGCTTAATATTATTTTGGAAACTTTTGAAACGCAGTGTATTTTCAGATTGACTAACAGAGTTTTCTGGTATTTATCAGTATTATTTTATTTTTGTTTATCAGTATTATTATAAATATTAGTATTATAAATTATGTATTTATCAGTATTATTTTATTTTATTTTATTACTTTATTTTAAAGCTTTAATGTTCAAATGCATTCTCATAGCTAATATTATTGTCCTGCTTGCATCTTCAAAACTTGCATTATGTTGTCAATTGCTTATTTAAAGAACTGAATAGAATTTTGTCTCCACAGGTATGTGACCACATTTTAGTTTTTTTTTCTTAAAACTAAGGAGACAAATATTATATGATATATATTAAATCGTTCTTATACACGAATTGTGATCAGTCACACATCATTATTCATATCTATACATGAATTCTTGTTACATGGTTTCAAAGAATCCATAAAACAGTCTCTGTAAGACTCAGATGTGAGTCTTATTATTTTAAGAGAATAATAGCTATTTTCAGTCTCTTTACTCACATTTTTTCTGAGCATTTCTGAAAGGACAAGCAGAAATTTGTATACATTTTAAGTTAAGCAATCAACCACATTGGGTAATTTCAATTTAAAGAATTTTTCTAGTTTACAGTGTGCAGTGAGGACCCTCTCAGTGTGCTTCTCCATTTGTATTTGGCCTCTAACGAAAAGGCCAGAGACCAAGCTAAAATAACACATCCATTATGTTCACCTTAAAGATCGAACGCCCACCACAATCTAGGCCCAAACCACTGTTTTTCCATTTATTTCTTTGCTTGATAAAAGAAAAAAGAAAAAAACCCACAGAGTGACACGGGTGTATTGAAGTCATTAAACACTATAGTGAGAAATGTGGCACACTTGGCCTGGCCCTCTTCAATGTGATTGATTGGGTTGTTGACCCTCTCCACCCCTCTGCCACTTCCTGTTACAACGGCCAGTGTACTTTGTGGTTCTGCTGTTTGTATCTCGTTGATGCTTCTACATATAGGCTATTTTGCTTCTCGCTGTTTAATTGATTTAGATCGTTGCATGCTCTCTAAATGACAGATGTGATTTCCTGACATGCTGCTTTAGTACGAACTGCAACGCTCCTAATGCATGCACTCATTTGCAAACTGTTGAACTAGCTTGTAATTGATATTTCAAAGTACCATCTGGAAGGCACAAAAAACAATTGTTTTCAGCTCTAAACGACTAAAAACAGGGGAACACAAATTATTCCCGGGGTGAGGGGCTTATTCCTTTTCACGTGTTTTGTAAATATGTAAATATCTGCAAATTAAGGCTGTTTAAATAGCACTCCCGCTTTCATTAAATGTTATAAACTGGTAACGGTTCCACACCTCATCACCCTTGCAAAAGATGAACACATCTCTGAATTTAATTTCGATCTCATTTTGCCTGCAATTACTGCATTGGTCTGCTATATCTCCTTCCCTAACAGCAGCATTTATTTTCACTCTGAAAAATACCATGCTGTTGCTATCAACTGCTTATTGCTATGGAGATCTTAAGTGCTTCCTGAGAATTCTGGCTCTATTTTAACATTTGCATAATGCTGTCAAGGAACAAAGGTAATCTTGATTATAAGTGTTTTTTGACATTTAATGCATTTCTGTGGTTTAGAAGGTCATGTGAATGTAGATCACTCACAAATTTGATAGTATTTTGTCTCCTAAATGGAGTTTCATAATAATGCCAGCTTATAGTACGGTGTATGTGCTCCATCCATCCATCCATCCATCCAAATAAATTTATTTAAAAAATACTAAATACACAAACAACAATAAATTTATTTTATTTAAATAAATGTGCACAGATGGCAATAAATGCAGTTTATTTATTTACGTATTTAAAAGTACATGCATTTTGCAGAAGAAAAATGTTTTGGTTGTGCTTCGGCTCTGGGTGACTGCGGATGAATATGGTTATCCTATATTGCTCATAAAACATTCACTACTGGGCTTAAGTGATATAACCAGTTTAGATGGAAAACTGCCAATTCTCTGGAGGTTCGAAATTTAGGGTGCTCTATATCAACCTTTCTTACTCGTTGTGACAACTAACTAGAGATGCACCGATCGATTGGTAAACGGGCCAGGTCAGTCTCACGTCTTGCCGATTCCGAGCCGGTCCGTTTTGTTGCCACAGGCATTAACGTCAGCTGTGTGTTCTCACTCTCTTCTATCCGACGGTGAAGAGACACACAGCCGCCTCTCACTCACTTGTCTCTTTTGCTCTGATTAAATAGGGCTTGTATTGTGCATAATTTTACTAATTCACGAATTTTCGCGCTCACACTGAAAGCGTGCTCACCACTGATCTATATAAGGGGAGTGCACATAAGCCGCCTCTGAAGCTAGTGTTATACTTTCCACGTGATGTAAAAATCGCCATCAGAGGGTGTACGCGGAGGCTCTTTGCGGACTTCCGCGTGCCTCCCCCTTTTTTTTTAGGACATAGGAGTATGTAGACAGGAAGTGAAGTGGGAGAGAGAGGGGGGGGATGGAATCGGTAAGGGTCCGCAAGACGGGACTCGAACTCAGGTTGCCCGAAGCATAACAGCGCTATATGTCAGTGTGCTGCCCACGAGGCTATCGGCGCCGACGTGCCTCCCATTTTTTGTGACTGCGTGTACTTGTCGCTAGGCTACAAAAGCACCACCTGTGCATGCGCTGGAAAAACAGCATAAACATGCTGTCCGCAGCTGTCCACGTACACGTCTGAACTGGAGTATAACCAAGGCTTGAGTCTCAAGAAGCTTATGAGTCGCAAATACCAAAATGACTGGCTTACTGTGACTGTGCTTAATGGTCAAACACACACAAAATTCATGTCAAAATGCCTGTCTTGGCGAGTATCCAGTTAAACACAGTTTTGGAATCGAATTAGTTGAGAAAAATAATGCAAGTTGTGTAACAGTATTTTGGATCCATGCATAAACTCTTAAAGTGACAGCAGTCTAATATTTCTGCTGCTGTCTATCATGTTAATCAAAGAGCAAAAGACACTCTCTGCTCTTGACTGAATAACTTTTGTATCTAATTGTAAGCATTAATCTGTATTTAATTTTTACAATGAAGACTATCCAGTGTTATTTTACATTTGATTACTTTAATTTCTGTAGTATTTCTTACCTGAATATACTGTAGGGCCTATACCCACCTGAAAAACTTAAAGCCGTGTTTATTTCATATCTCTCTTTATTCTATTGCATTTATTTGTGCTGTTGTTTAAAATTTGTTTTTGTTATTATTTTATTACTGTCTTTTTACTTGTTTTTTTTGTGAAAATAAATAAAATTTTGAATTGAAGTAGTTTTTTGTTTGCATATGCTGTCAGTTATAATTATAATAATTATAGTAAAGCATGGGTCAGTGATGTATGTACGCAATTTCCCACAAAAACCATCTCGACAGGTCTAAAATATGAACACTTTTACATTTTGTTAAATTTGAGCAAAAATGTTAGTGCCTTTAGTACCTTTACATTTGCACAGATGACAAATTTATTTAAATAAATGAATACATAAATTTGCTCTGATTATAATAAATGCAATTTATTTATGTATTTATGCACCAATGACAAATGTATATAAATAAATAAATTTGCACCAATGACAATTAAATGTATTTTATTTATTTTAAAAAGGTAAAATATCATATACTGATAAAGTGCAACTCGTATCCCATCAGCCTTGTGTCCATATCTGTGTGTGAATGACAGCCACAGCAGTGCTTAGATTAGCCTCTCCACATCCCTTTGCTTCCATCTTTCTCAATTTTTCCTCTTTCTGCAGAGATTCTCCATAATCTCTTTATGTGAAAAGCTAAATTTAAAATCGTTCTTTGTCATTCTTTCAGTAACCAGACTAACCAGATTAAGTCAGGTCTGAGTATTTGGTGAGGGATGGTCTTGAACTGACGACCGCTTCTCTGTTTATTTGATTTTCTGTGTGGAGGCAGCTGAAGTTGCCATTATGATGCTGCATACAAAGCAAAGTGAAGGTAGCAATTTGGGTTGTGGATTCCAGAAATTAAATTTGACCAGTTTACTGTAGCTCCATGAGCTCTGTATATATTGTAAACAACACCCAAAGTTATCTGGGTTTAGTTTTGAATGACTGGAAGACCCTTGAGATTATGTGTGTTGCTTGCAAAACAGTTTGATTAAAAATAAGCATAAAAACAACTTTAGAATGTGAGCTTGAAATGTTATGAAACACCATTTGCATTTTACTTATATAATCTGATGTATTTCTGAGTGAAACAGAAGATTCAGTGAGAAAAAATGTTGAGTGGGACTTGATTCTATCTAGTACATTTTGCAGGATTCTCATTTTTAATATAATCATTAACAACGTTCAAAAGAGCACTGCTTTGGCTAAAAAAAAAAAATCCACTTTTCTGAACTAGTCTCTAGGCTTTGCAAGGAAGAAATTCAGTATCTTTTCAAGCATTACCAGAATCATTTATGAGGATGTTTGAAGTTATTATGTGAGAACGAGAGATAATATATTCTTGTTGCTTCTTACTAGAAGCCTTCCTTCTCTTCTGCTTCTTTGCTGTAATGTTGTGCAATATAACTAACAATAAATGCACATGATCAAAGAAGGATGGGTTTATTAATTGCTCCCACAGGTGCATAGATGAAAGTGAATGGGGTTCAGATTGACCATCACCCACTACCATCTCTCTCCTTCTCTCTCTCAGCAAAAAACTTTTTTTTTTTTTTTTTGCTGCTCTCTCTGTAATACAAATCATTATCCATTTGCTGAGAGCGTTGTTGTATAATTGAAGGGTCAATACTAAACCGTTCCTCCTTCTTCATGTAGGAGGACATTCATTAATCGGGTAGATGATTCATCAAGATGGTCTAGATGTTCTCCCTGCCTGACCAGCTCACAAAACCTCTTAAACTTGCAAACCTGAACAGGCTGTAAATACCTCAACTTAAGGGGGTATGTACACTTAAGCACTTCTTGCATTTTTTTCTGCTTCGGTCATGAAAAGACCAAGTTTAAAGATAAATGCAAGACACATAGCAATCTGACCACTCATTCAACCAGGTGCATTAAATGTAGTTATTCAAGCAACATACACTACCGTTCAAAGGTTTGGGGTCAGTACGATTTTTTTATATACAGAAAATTAATAATTTTATTCACCAAAGATGCAGTAAAATTGATGAAAAGTGACAGTAAAGTAGGGCTGCACTATATATCGAAATTGTTCGATATATTGCAAATATCCCTATATGCACACTACAATGGCTTGTGGTAACTGCATGATTTTAATACTCCAAAAGATTACAAAAAGTCCAAGTTTTAGGTCGACACAGACAGCAGAGAGTGGACTGGACATGACTATTACATATGTGTGACATGCTTAGTGTTATTAAATGCAATAAACGAAGCACTCGCGCACAGAAAGCCACCTGTTTGTGAATTCAGTTCTCTTTCGCAGGCTTATCTTGATTAGGCCTATGTCAAAATGCCCATCTTGGTGAATATTCACGTAAACACAGTCAGTTATGTCTTAAAGGGATAGTTCACCCAAAAAAAATGAAACTTCTGTCATCATTTAATCACCCTCAAGTTGTTCCAAACCTCTATGAATTTCTTTCTTCTGCTGAACACAAAAGAAGATATTTCGAAGAATGTCAGTAACCAAACAATTGATGGACCCCATTGACTTCCATAGTAGACATGTACCGATATTCGGTGATACGATATATCACGATAATAAATATGCACGATATTGTTATCGTGGGCACTTCAAAATACAGTGAATAATTATTTATTATGAATTATTCAAATTTTATAATACATTTTAAGAATACTTTCCCCATCAACCGTATAAAATGCACAACACCACTGTATGCTGCGTCAAAGGAACACGCGCAGTCAGAAGTAAACAAGCCCAATGTGCATGGAAGTCAATGCGGTCCCTCAACTGTTTGGTTACCCATATTCTACAAAATATCTTCTTTTGTGTTTAGCAGAACAAAGAAATTCATACAGGTTTAGAACAACTTGAGGGTGAGCAAATGATGACAGAAGTGTCATTTTTGGGTGAACTATGCCTTGAAGTGGACTAAACAGTTGAGGTAGAAGCGCGTGTGTAACAATATATTGGATCCGTGCAGCTTTTAAAGTGACAGCAGCCTAAAAAACCCGCTTCCGTCTGTGTGCTTAATGTTAATCAAACAACAATAGACAAACAGACAATCACTCACTGCTCTTGACTGAATAACTTTTGTAGCTTTCATAAGAGTCAGTATATATTTAATTCATAAAGTAAAGAACAAGCCAACCCGATCTCACAGCAATTCGTGCGTATTTTACGAGGTGGCTAATTCGTACGAATTCGTACAACCTCACTAATACGATTTCATACGTTTTTTGCTAAATCATACGTATTTTTACGAGTTGCCAAATTTGTATGAATTCGTACGAATGTCCTACCCCTGACCCCTCCCCTAAACCTATCCGTCACTGAGGTTTAGACAAAACGTATGAAATTGTACAATTGAGGTCGTATGAATTCGTACAAATTAGCCACCTTGTAAAATATGTACAAATTGGTCGTGAGATAGCGTTGAACAAGCAGTGTTTTATTTGTACATTTGATTTTTCAATTTCAGGTGGGCCTACATTTCAAACTAATGTAGGCCCACCTGAATCCCTAAACCCACCCGGTTTACACTGACGTTAAAATCACACTTACTTTTTATGTAATGCTACAATAAAACACTGCTGTTCACTTTCAGTTGTAGGGATGCTTTCTTCTCACAAAAAGAATGTGAAACATGTATGTTGGTTATATCATTTTCAGCTTTTAAATATAATTAAAATTTTTTACACATTTAAAGCATTATCATATTGCATATTGAATATTGCATTATTTAACGAGTTATCGCATATCACACTTTTCTTTTTTTCCTCACCATGGTTTGATATTCTCCCATCTGTGCTGACTCTGCTCTCACTCCCTTTTAACTCTTTGCTTCTGAACATTTAACGCTGACAACAAAGAAGATGAGACACATGACAGCTGTTGCCTTGTATACCGCAATAGTCAAATCAATTTCTATGAGCCACGTTCAGCAAAATTGAATTCTTTTATACTTGCATATACCCATACTGCAATTGAGCCACATTGTCTGGGGCATGTGATCATTATTATCAGTATGTTGGTTGTTTGCTTCGAATCCCTTAACAGTAAAATAAAAAGGATGATATGCTGAGATGGATGAAAATTGCATTTGCTGCCATTGTAATTCTACATCATACACCTGGCCCGCTGTGTTAAATCGATATTCGCACACGCTCATGTGAGCAGTCATGCAGAGGTAAATCCTGTGAGGAGATCAAGCACATGACATTTCCTGTGTTCTCAAGGTCACCAGCCTTGATTCTCTCTCAATGAAGCCTACAGATAAAGACAGATGACCCTGATATATACTAATAGAGGGACATTAAAGGAGAGAGCTCACCAAAATGCCTCGCCGCGCAGTTCAAGGCAGAATAAATTACCCCTTCCATGCCTCGCCTCTGTTAAAATGATCACCCCATGCCTCTCGAGTAGAACTGGCGTCTCATATTCACACATCACTTCACAATGTACTGCTCATACTAATAGGACAGGACATAAAGACATGAGAGGCGTCTATCATTGTGCCGGATGTCAGATTTGAAAATGTAAGTTTGATTATTAAAGCCCATTTTGTAGAAGTCATTTGGATAAGTTCAGTAGTTAGTGACATGGTCTAAAATCATCAGCACTGTGTAGGGTTCAAATTTAATAGCAAGTGCTAAATGTGAGTAAGAAGTTGTAGAGTTTCTTTGCCATTTTGATTATAAATTTAGATTAAAATAGTAAGACCCTCACTGACGCCTATTTTGTTTTTCTTTAGAATAGTGCCCAGTATTGAGGAAGGTTACTTTTAAATGTAATACATTACAATATTGCGTTACTCCCTAAAAAAGTAACTGATTGCATTACTTAGTTACTTTTTTTTATAGAAAGTAATGTGTTGTTACATTTTGTGTTACTTTTTCTCACCTGGGCTGGGCTTGCTTGTTTGTTTTTTAACAACAACAACAAAAAAATGGTAAATGTAAAGGCCATTGGAGTGTAATTTAAGGGAAAGTACTGTAGCATTGTACATGTGCTAAATCAAATTGTTAAAATAGTTAGGCCCTCATTGATACCTATTTTTTTCTTTAGAATGGTGCCACATATTCTGGTGACAGAATATTCCTTGTATGTTTAACAATGTCACATTGGTCATAATCATGCTCTGTTGGTTGAGTTTCTGTGTTTAGCTCCTGTTGTGACTGCCTGAGTTAATTGTTTCCTTGGTTACTCATTAGTTAATTATTCTGTTCAGCTGTTCCTGTTTAGTTCCCTCATTTACCTTTTGTATATATACTCCCTGTTCTGTTTATTCCTTTGTCGGTTATTGTCTTGTGTAATATGTTGTATACGCCTGCATTCTTCATTAAAGTCTGTTCGTATCGTTCCTAGTTCATTCGTTTTGTTTGTCCTCTACAACACAATGTTTTTGTGAAAGGCACAATTTCACTAGACAAGACAAGACAAGACAAGAGACATATACTGTCTCATATGTGAATTTAAATATTGTGTGTGTATATATTAGGGGTGTAACGGTTCATGTATTTGTCCCGAACTGTACAGTATGGATGTCACGGTTTGGTTCATGCAGTCACATGACGAATACAGTCGGTCACAGGCGATCCACACTCCAATCCAGAAGGTGGCATGCGCGGTAATGCAACGCTAACAGTAAAAAGCGCAGAAGAAGAAGAGACGGAGAATCAGAGCATCTCCAAAACTGCAGCTCTTTGCAGTTCCCAGTCTGCAGTGGTCAGTATCTATCAAAAGTGGTCAAAGGAAGGGACAGGTGAACTGGCGACAGGATCATGGGTGGCCAAGGCTCATTGATGCATGTGGGTAGCAAAGGCTGGCCCGTGTGGTCCGTTCCAACAGACGAGCTACTGTAGTTCAAATTGCTCAAGAAGTAAATGCTGGTTCTAATAGAAAGGTGTCAGAATACACAGTGCATCACAGTTTGTTGCGTATGGGGCTGCATAGCCGCAGACCAGTCAGGGTGCCCATGCTGACCCCTGTCCACCGCCAAAAGTGCCAACAGTGCCAACTGTGGGCACATGAGCATCAGAACTGAACCACGGAGCAATGGAATGTGGCCTGTTCTGATAAATCACATTTTCTTTTACATTCCGTGGATGTCCGGGTGCATGTGCGACGCTTACCTGGGGAACACATGGCACCAGGATGCAAGAAGAAGGCAAGCCGGCAGAGGCAGTGTGATGCTTTGGGCAATGTTCTGCTGGGAAAACTTGAGAAAACTACCATCCATGTGGATGTTACTTTGACAGGTACCACCTACCTAAGAATTGTTGCAGACCATGTACACCCTTTCATGGAAACGGTATTCCCTTTCAGCAGGATAATGCGCCCTGCCACAAAGCAAAAATGATTCAGGAATGGTTTGAGGAAAACAACAACGAGTTTGAGGTGTTGACTTGGCCTCCAATTTCCCCAGATCTCAATCCAGTGGAGCATCTGCGGGATGTGCTGAACAAACAAGTCAGATCCATGGAGGCTCCACCTCACAACTTACAGGACTTAAAGGATCTGCTGCTAACATCTTGGTGCCAGATACCACAGCACACCTTCAGGGGTCTAGTGGAGTCCATGCATTGACGGGTCAGGGCTGTTTTGGCAGCAAAAGGCAGACCAACACAATATTAGGAAGGTGGTCATAATGTTATGTCTGATCGTTGTATATATTGGCGAACATTTAAGAATAAAATAAGAATATGCTTCTATGCTTACCAAGGCTGCAATTATTTGATAAAAAAATACAGTAAAAACAGTAAAATTGTGAAATAGTATTACAATTTAAAACAACTTTTCTATTTTAATATTTTAAAAAGTTATAATTTATTCCTGTGATGAATTTTCAGCAGCCATCACGCCAGTCTTCAGTGTCACATGACCCTACAGGAATCATTCTAATGTGCTGATTTGGTGCTCAAGTAACATTGCATTATCAATGCTGAAAACAGTTATGCTGCTAAATATTTTGTGTGTTTTTGTTTGTATGTTACATTTCCTCATAAAAAGCCATTTAAAATCATAGGGCCTTATGCTCACGTTTTATGAATGAGGCTCATACAGTGAATACAATAATTGGCATCTGCTGCTTTCTGAGAGAAAATAAATTTGCTAGAAAACTTAAGCATCTTAACAACAATATCCCCAGGTGTTTTTAGATACCATGTTGAAATTTACTTTAACAAACTCTCAGCACCTCATCGCATTTACCCTGAGCAGCATTCACACTGTCTGTCAGTGGAGGGGCAATTCCCACATGCTAGTCAACTTTAACAACCTTCAGATTCACTCTCAGCCATGACTGCCAGGGTGAATTTGTAATTAAACCTGCTGGTTAACAGGAACACCTGCAATGAAGGAATAGATTTGGAGGAGCGGTGGAGAGATAGCAAATTCTAAATTTCATTAGAGATCAAGAGTACTACAGAGGGCTCGTAAGAGCTTCTGAGGATGAAACACAAATTTGCATTCAGCAAGGCACTCCGCTGGTGTCTTACAGACAGCTTGCCCAAGTAGGAAATATAATGAAGTACCTTCATATTGATGTTTTGACAAGGCACAGAGAAACATTGCACACGTAGGGAACAAACATCTATGCTTGAAAACAAATAAATCAATGGAGCTGGCCTTTGTCCAGTTGTTAGCTCAGCTCATCTCTGTGTTCAAGCTGAAATTTGTATATGTATATAATTAAATGTGTATAATTACTGCATAATTATTTCATGTTAAAATACGTTTACCAGCTTTATATACAAAGACAATTATAAGTAAGTCAACTATAGGTTGATTTCCCTGAAAAGTGTTAATATTGAGGTTTTACAGCGATTTCAAAACACTTATTATTCCAAGGCTTCCTAACCTGCCCATCACAGCAACATTGACACAACCAATAGCTTGAGTTTGGAGCGAGACTATGTTTATCAAGCCAGTGGAAGAGGAGTGTTCAGTAACTCAGCTTATGGGCCAATGATGTGACACTTATGTATGAATATATTCATAAATATAGTAAAAATGCAGTTCAGGCATACAATGACTTGAACGCACCTCTTCTATGATGAGTTAAAATTATTATTATTATTATTTTTTTTTTTTTTGTGGGGTCATAAAATCATGCGAATGTCAAGAAAAGAATATCATACGGTATGGCTCCCCACCAAAATAAATGTTATTTATTTGTTTAAAAAAATACTTTTATTTTTAAAAAATCTTACTGAGACAGAGCTGGTAGATTATATTTTTAAACGTTGAAAGCATTCTCTTATACTCACCAAGGCTGTGCTTATTCGATCAAAAATACAGTAAAAGTTTTAAAATACATAATTTCAGATTTTTTCCCCCTTAAAAATGGAATCAACTTTTTTTAACCTTATGAAAGGTTATCAACATTAATTTCGAAAAACTTCCACTTGTGTTTTAAACTAAAATGGTTTCTGAAATGTGAGGGGTGTACTCACTTTTGTGAGATACTGTATTTCAGTTCTTTTTCATAGCTTTTTGTATTTAATAACTTGATTAAACATCATACAATTTAAAAGATTTTTGCTTGTTTTTTTATTCTCTTTTGTTTAATTACAGTATTTGTTATTTAACAATTCTGCACACTCTTATAATGTATGCCATTAACATTTAAAACAGTCAGTATTTTTGCAGTTATTTTGATGATGCAAGTGGTACAGAAATTATGCACTTCACCTTTAAGTATGACACAAGCACCTTTTAGCATTCCCCGAAAAATATACAGCACCACGATAAGCTCTCTCCGTGCTTCCTTTTTCCTCTGCATAATTAACACGTTGCACTTTCAGAGGAGCAGAAAAGCCTCTCCCGGCTGCATTGAGAAACTGTCACTAGGTGGAGACCTTAATCTAGAGATGTAGAAGGAAGAGAGAAATGGGGTGAACGATACATAAACATGGTCACAAAGCAGAGTCCTTGTATTTGACAACCCTGACGAGAGGAGGGGATGCAAACCCCGACTAACATCATCTTTCTATCTCATACGCACCAAAGCTGTACAAACAATATACCCTACAGTTATTTGTTTTCCTACTGTATTTTCCTTTGGGAATACGGGTGGTGGATGGAAAACGCAACCCCATTATTACAAGACTGTGTCCTTTTTGCTGAACCCTTGTGTTGTATGAAGTTTACACTTTGAGTTCTCATTAATAGAACTGCTGCTCTGCCACCACCCAGTTAGTCTGAATTGCTGTTGCTTGGCAACAGTGAAATATCTATCCCCTATTCCTCCTCTCAACATGGCAACTTTTTGTGGATAATCAATGTGTTATGTGCAAAGCTAAACATTTGTAGCATGATTAGTGGGAAACGGTGACCCCCCACCCCACTCTTCCCTAAATTGCTTATGAAGGAAAGGAATGCAGTCAAGGTTATGACAAAGTTAATGGGCAATTTGCAGGCATTGTTTCTTCCCCATCAAGTGTTTAATATGTGCAGTCTTGTCTGCGGTGACTTTAGGAGAAAGTCTTTGTCTTCACTATCCTTAGGGGTGGGCAATATGATCAAAATGTTATTTCATAATATTTTACTAACTACCAATATATATCGTAGGTGAAATGTATGTATAGAATGTATATATTTGTAGTATGATTAATGGAAAAATGCTAATAATGCTACAAATACATCACGATAGTTTTGTTTTATTTTAGTTATTAAAAATTACAAACAATAATTACAAACAATAGGACAAATATAATAGAACAAAGATGCAAATTAGTCTTTCAGCTACAGTAGGTTACTCAATGTAGTAAGAAATACTACAGAAAATAAATAATCAAATGTAAAAAATAAAATACTTCACTGTATGAATGAAATTTAAATGTATTTTTATTAAAGAAACAAAAGTTTTTATGCTGTGCTTAACCCCGGGTTATTGTCCTTCTTAACTCTGCATTTAACCCTGAGTTAGCACTGCCTTTTACCTTTTTTATGAAATCCTGCTCTTGGATCTTGGATCTTTTGCGCTGTTAACCCCTGCATTTCAGTGCCAAATGTGTGCAATGTATAACAATCTGGTTTTAGAATATTAGGGCTAGATGCTTAGCAACCGTGTGCCTCATATTTACATGTATTGGGCAGTCACACAAACACTGGGTGTTGTATAAACAGTAATTTCAGCGTTTGAAGGGAAAAATGTCAAATGTGACAGAAAACGCATCAATTGGAGTGAAGAAGAGACAATCTTACCTGTGTAGTCTGAGAGTTTAATCAGGAAAAACTAATAGCACAGTCGGCAGTATATAATATGAGGATGCGCAATGCTAGAGTCTTATAAACAGGCCGCATGCTACTTCCGTCCAATCAATGACACTGACACCGCAAATATGCAAATAAGGACATTAACCCAGGGTTTAGGAATTTACAGTTTGAAACGTCGGTTTATAAATACCCAGTATTAATTGTTAACCCTGAGTAAATTATGAGCAATGTGAAATGTTGTGATTCTGCTAACCCAGGGTTTAGAATGACCCAACTATTTCAAGTGTGAAAAGCCCTACTATGTGGGGATGGGCGGTATGACAGTTTATATCATTACCATTGTATAAAGTGTCTATTGTTAGAGATTTTACTATATCGTTTATTTCATGGTATGTAAATACTGTATATCCGCATAGCAGGGGTGTCCAGCCCTGGTACTGGAGGGCTACCGCTCTGCAGATTTTAGCTCCAACCCCAATCAAACACACCTGAACCAGCTAATCATGGTGTTCAGGGCTGCTTGATAATTACAGACAGGTGTGTTGGAGCAGGGTTGGAACTGAAATCTGCAGGACGGTAGCCCTCGAGGAGTAGGGTTGGACACCCCTGACGTAAAGTTATATACATGTAAGAGTGATAAAGAAACATGCATGAATGAGAAAATAAAGAGGGGGACGTGCTTGATGTTGAGCGCAATAAGCTCAATGTGCGCTGACTGACACACAGCTGAAGCACACGCACAGAAAGCCACCTCTCTTAGACAGCATGCAATCATAAATTCAGAATGTGTATGATGTTTAAACAAGTTATTAAATACAAAAAGCTATGAAAAAGAACTCCATGTGATTCGTGCTAGCGCTGACATACTGTATTACCCAATGTACGCACACATAAAGCCACCTCTCTGACAGCATGCGATCATGAATTCAGTTCTCTTTCGTACAGTGCTTAATTTGTAAATGAATAATTGCCGGATCAAAAACAGCAATTAAAAGGCGCTGTGACCGACACTGACCATACAACTTCAGTTTCCCCGGAACATACAATGACATAACTAAATGGTGATGGCACAACTATAAGAGCATCATCCATAAGTTTCTGCATGGCCCTAACTACAGCCTAGTCAGTGTATTATTCTGCCATGTATAGCTACGTTAAAACCAAATATTAACCAGTTGATCAGTGATATTCTCTTTCACTTTTGACAACTTTGCCTCTTACATTACATCGATTTCTGATTCTGACTGACCTAACTCCCTTTGCTCCTGTCTATCCTTGCTATCCTGATTAGTATAGCACAATTGTCCACGGGTGCAGGTCCATCTTCTTGGGATCTCTTTTGATCAGAAACACCATCAGCTTTTTTCGCGGATATGAAAAATGAAAATATGCTTGACTGTCTTTTTGACATTCAAGATATTAACTTATTTTTTATTAGAATAATCATCAGGTCTCTCCAAACTTTATGCTACTCAATACACGCAAAACAATACACAGTGTAAGCACTAACCAATGAGAAAGATTTTGAACTTAAGAAAGCTGTCAAAAATATATCAAAACATAACCTCTAAATACATCTGCATAATCCCGGGCTCGCTCTGTCTCTCTTACACGCACTGTCACCATGTAATGCATTTGCTAATGCCGGACCGTTTAAAAACAAATGCCAGAATGCAAAAATCCCAAATCTGACGATTTCTGGAATAGGATCCAGCAGGATCTGGCTCATAAAGTGCCATCTGACTTCTAACACCGTGTCCTAACCAGACGCGCCGCGACACGAGATAAAAGGTATCTTTTCCATGTTAATCAGAGTTTTTGTCCTAACCAGACACGACGGCGACACGCGACGATTCTGTTTTAGAAACGGTTTCTATTTCTCCGCGACGTCGCGGCTGGAACAGCAACACAAAGTATGGCAATGATAATATAAGGTACTGTTTATGTGCTTTATTTAATGTTAAAAGCGTCTAATTTGAGTTTGAATATCATTCTGTGTTCCCAGCTTTTTAGCTGTAATGAAAACAACACTGGTTAATCACCTCAGATCTTGAAAATAAATAAATGGGCGCAAGAACGTCAACTCAAACTGTCAACTCAATGCAAACAAACAAGCATATTCTATGACAAAGATTGGTTCAGTCACTCCATATGTACTTTAAATAATGTTTAAATGGTGTAATGTTTATGAATTTTACTATGTACTTGACCATTTCATTGTGTCCGCTATGCTCTTGCCGAGAGAGCCCGCCCACACTGACACACTCTCTTCTGATTGGCTGTGGTTTTTGATTGATTTTATCGCTTCTCATTGTCGCGTCGCTGGAATCTTATCGCATCGCGTCTGGTTAGGACACGGTGTAACGCATGGCCCTTTCACAAACAGTAGTGCCATGTTAATCTATATGTGACTCTCAAGACACGCCTTGGTCTTAGTAGTGTTGTGATACATCATATTCATGTAGCAGCAGTGGTGATGAGAGAACGCGCTTGAGAAACAGTTTACAGAGGAGAAATCAATCTACATATAAAATATTGGTCACAAATTATTGGTCACTTTCTAAATGGTAAAAGTATAGCGCATCTACTAATAATTCTATATAAATAAATAGTTTTTACCTATGCAAATATGTTAGAAACGATGCATCGCGATACAAATGCCAGCTTGTATCCGATTCACACTTTTTTAAATCTCTGCATCGCATCTTTTATGCCGATGCACCGATGCAAATCTGTGAATCTTACCATCCCTAATATATATCATACCGCCCAACCCAAACTAACCTTCAATTTTGGCTTTGTTTTCCAGTAGCTTTGCTCACAGAGACCCGAGACTTTCGGTTACAGAGATAATGTGGCTTGTGGTTCACGCGTGTTTGCTAGGTGACAGAACCCTAAGCTTGCTGGAGTGGCAGTGCCCCAGTTAAGCTCCCTAATAAAGCCTGACAGGCAGGCCTCTGCCCGGAATACTGATGCTAGCCGCCTGGCAAGCTGATGGACAGGCACTGAGCAGCAGTGGCTTATGTTGGCATTACCCTCACACCTGAATTTTAAACCTCTAACTAAAGGATCTAATGCCTCAGTACCCCTTTGGCCCTGAACAGAAGTGAAACCTTCGTAATTCAACTTTTACATCTCAGAAATCAAAGCTCAGAACTTGTTTCTCTATATTTGGTTGATGTTTTTACAAAGGTGTCATGATGTATCATTCTTCACAGACAACAAATCCCTGTGCGCTTTCGATTTTGACCCATGATGTATGAGTCGTAGGAGTTTGCTGAACTTTTATTAGATGTGGAGATGTTGAAGGGATAAATCTTCCTCTAAGCACTTTGTTGTAGACATTTGTCAAATCTTGGCTATAGTGCTGGTTCACTAACACCATCACTGTCTTTCTCTCTCTCTGTTCTCTCTCTCCTCTTCACAGCATTAATGCAACACACACACGCACATAGACTTTTTATTTAGTTTCCCACTCTCAGGCATCTGATTCCCTACAGTTCGCTGATTATAGAGGAGAGGAACATCAATTATTGAAGCCTGGTTTTCTATGAGTCATCATGGTGTTGCTGAATTAGCCATCTTGACTATTTTCTCACAGACTGTCTGCATTTCATCATGACTCTGCTGCAGACAGTGCTCCTTAAAGGTATAGGTCACACAAAATTGAAAAAACTAACATCATTTACTCATCGATCCAGACCTATGATAGGGTTAATGTTAACATGCATTAATGTTCAAAAAACAGCTTGTCTGAAACACACTGATTTATAATACAAAGCCCCTCCTGCTGAAAAGCTCAGAATGCTCTGATTGGCCAGCAGACCCAGTGCATTGTGATTGACCAAATAACTCAAGCGTCGCAGCTTCCATGGCTTTAAGCATTTGAAAACACACAGTTAATAATGTTTTACCATATCAGTTTCGAGCCCGAGTCGGATTCTGAAAATACGGATGATCAAGCCGATCGATCGGAACCAACTTTGCAAGCACGACTTGAGCAGAACATTTCACAGTGGTAAGTAGTCTTTGTATGTAGCCATACAAAGTTGTACACTCCCAGGGTCAGGAAGCTGTCCTCTGTAAAATGTACTGTGCCCAAGCAAACATTTGGGTTGTACAGCTCAGGAACAGCATTACAAATAAATCTTAACATCTGTTTTCTAATTTCATCCATTTTCGCAAGGCCAAACAAAGCTTGCATTCGCATCCAAACGCACAGCATCTCTGCGACGTGCAACAACACTACAATTCACTGAAGCTTTGTCCATTTTGCTAATATTTTGCATTGTGACGTAGATGTTTGCGGAATATCTGGACTTAAATCAAGGCATTTTAAGTAGGTCTGGATCAGTGTTCTCTGGTAGATAGAATAAATTGCTTTGTGGGAGACTATGAGTTTTGTAACTTTGCAGATCATGTGCATGCACAAACAGATAAATTACACACTAAAGGAAAGGAAGACATTAAAAAGCATCATATGACCCCTTTAATGTTACCTTTGATCAATCTAATGTGTCCTTGCTAAATAAAAGTAAAAAAGGGAAAAAATCTTACTGACTAAAAGCTTTTGAACTGTAGTATGGTACGAAATTATCCTTAACAAGACTGTGAGTTGATTTTTTTAAATGATTTAAAAAATAATTTCCACCATATCATACAGTAATGTTGTTAAATACAAGGCATAATTTGAAATATTATATAAAATATTTTGCTCTGATTAAAAATGACAGAATTCTCCTGTGATGCATGAATCCACTGATGGACAAATTAAACTAGAGTGTGAAAAATGTGTTTTAAGAGAGTTTAATTTCAGTATATCTACAGGGCCAAAAGTGTCCCTGACCCAGCCGCACAGTTGGGTATTAATATAAAAATATTTTGGATGTGTCATTTAAATTCTTTGGCATTACACAATGTAACATTTCATACGTGGGCCATCATGGTCACTTGTTATGCTTAATAATCTCTTGCCAATTATTTAAGAATGATGTTTAATTAGTCGTTATCTTTTAATTGCTGTGTTGTAAAAAGATTCTCACCCACATCTCTAGTTATTTGAATAGAGACACGGATTACACTGCCATGATATGAGGGAAACAGCCATAGCCGCCAGCTTGGTAATTTTGCTAACGAGTCATATTCACATTTTGATTAGATTCATTTTTGTTTTTCCAAACTGCAGCCTTCGGGCATGTTTTCTTCTTCTGTCTTTGCAGTTCTTTATGGTTGTGTGTGTTGCTGGCAGCTGGCAGAATCTTTTACAACAACTCAGCAGGTTTGTTAGTAGCTCATTTTACTGTTTACTGTTAAAAAGAGTGTTTGTAATTGCAACAAAACTGTTGAAGTGTGAAAATGGATTGATTGTACATTAGGGCGTATTTCAATAAAATGGTGACAAGGAATCACATTTGAACAAGGCATAGCATTTGAACAAAAATTAATGTACTGTATTTTGTTCTCAAGCCATCACAAAAAGTGTAAAGTTTCGTCATAGGTTTGTTTTCCCCAAGGGAAGTGTGTTATAGTGAGAGACAGGGAATGTAAAAAGGCCACTCTTAACTCCCATCAAACAGAAGAGCTGCAGCTGATTGGTTGGTTATGTGATCAAGGGAACAAGTTAATCAACAAGTTAGTGCTGCACATAATTTGACTTCCCCAATCTGGCATATTTTATCATCGCTATACTGTTCCAACACTGTGACCCTGACATCTGAATTAGCTCTTTAAAATGATGAAAGACTACCCATAGAGTCTGAATATATGCGCTTTTATAGCGCTCTCCTCCATCATTTGATTTACCACTACCTTGATCAATAAAAATACATCTCCATTTTCAATAAAATAGCAAAAAGCAGGCGCTAATAGGATAACATCAATTGTGCCAGGCAAATTATATTTTGTAAAAGAGCCATACTTATGCTGAATAGAATGACAAAACTTTAACATTAACTCTTTAATATAAGGTTCAATTGTTAACATAAGATATCATGAACTAATTTTTTTTAATTAATATTTGGTTACACTTTATTTTAAGGTGTCTTTGTTACTCTGTAATTATACATTTAAGTACTGAGTAATATTAAGTAACTACATGTACTTACTATAGGATTAGGTTTAGGGTTTGGTTTGGTTTAGGTTTAGTGGCATGTAATTATGCATAATTCATAGTTATTACTATCGTAACTACATGTACCGTACAGTATGTAACAATGGCAGTGTAAAATAAAGTGTTACCAATCATTGTTAACATTAGGTAGAAAATACAACTGTTCATTGTTAGTTCATGTTACCTCAGGTCCATTAAATAATGTTAACAGACAGGACTTTTGATTTTAATAATGTATTAGGAAATGTTGATAAAATGTTGTATTAAAATTAATAAATGCTTTACAAGTATTTTTTATGTGTTAGTTGTGAACTAATGTTCACAAATGCAAAGTGTTTATTTCATTAATATATTCATAATATATTTAATTTATTTGTATATTTTTTATTTTGTATATAAAAGCCATATAATGCAGAATGTATTAATCTAGGTTAATGTTCATTACTGCATATAAGGCATTTATAACATTTCAAGTTGTATAAATTAACATGAATGTATTATGAACAAACATTAATAAAAGCGATAGTTCACCAAAAAATGAAAATTATCATCATTTACTCATATACAGTAATTAGTTCCAAACCTTTATATGACTTTTCTTCTGTGGAAAATTAAAAGATAATTGTAGCTTAATAATTGAAGATAATAAATGTCTCAGTATTTTTGTCCATACTATGAAAGTCAATTGTCGCTGTTTTCAGCATTCTTCAAAATATCTTCTTTTGTGTTTTGAAGAAGTCATACAGGTTTGGAATGACATGAGGGTGAGTAAATGATTACAGAATGCAATAGTATATTTAAAAATGAACAGTAACCTCTTTTAAGAAATGCCGTAAAGACTGTTCAGTTGTTAGTTCATGAAACCTTATGCATTTACTAATGTTAACCATACTGTGAATTACCAATTTAATTTTAATACTTACAATGCTGCAATATTTTAGCACATTTTGTGACTAGTTAAACCAGATTGCAGGTGGATAGTGGTTACAGGTTTGCAAAAGTGGCACAGCTCTTCAGGTAATTTGCCCAACAGATACTTAATGTTATAAATTCTTGTCTGGTTATTACTAGTACATGTTTTCACAAAGCCTCTCCACCCACACACATCACCAGAGACATAACTACTGTAAATATTTAATGCTCCATAAGAATATAAGTTATTTTCCAGTGTAACTGAAATCTTGGGGTTGTAAAATACAGTGGACGTTGTATTACTGCCTTGGGCATTGAGGAGCTCAAGCATGGCAGACCTAAGAATCGTTAAACAGACTGCAACCTGTATTATATTGGAGTAAAGCTCTTTTCCTCACTCACACTGGGAATGGCAGGGAGACGTTGAGGAGAGAGAAGTGTGGGCAAAGACCTAGAGACTAATACTGAGGCACTAACTTTAGAGAAGCAAAATTAGAGAGGGGTTCTATGTCAGGGATGCATAAATTTGGTCGATGTTAGCAGGTCCTTTGGGACCCCCACAGCAATTACTATCAAAAGCGCTGTTTTATGTTGCCGCAGTCCGCTTCCCTAGAGCCGCCCGCACGCCGCTCCTCATCACTGCTGCAATAAATCAATTTTCATCCTTCTGCCACCACTGCCACTTTACCAGTACACACATACACACAGTCTCTGTCTCTCTTTTAGCCACTCATTCCCCAAAAGGGCTTCCCTTCCTCTTAATATGACAGACTGACATCCTGCCCAGCATACAAACTCACTATTACACACAAACACATAAATATAAATGAATTTCTAAACCGACTCAAAAAACAGACATCGTATTAAATAAAAGGATTCCAAAGAAATGAATATCCTTTTCAAACTCGATCCAGTATTGTTGATTAGCATATTCAGGCATATTGATACTGTTGTTTGCATGTGGGTTTGGAGAAAAATATGTATACAGAGTGTATACAGAGAGTATACAGAGTGCGGAGAATGAATTGTCAGTTAAATGCTTATTCAGATGCAACATACCTAAAACACTTTATTTTTTAATTTTTTTGATACATAAAACAGCAAAAAACAGTCTCTCAGTTATCTTAGAAAGCAAGGCTTTACTGCATGATATGCATATTTATATGACTTTGTTTCTTCAGTAGAACACAAATGATGATTTTTAACTCCAACCGTTGCCGTCTGTCAGTCGTATAATGCATGTCAATGGCAACACAATCTATAAGAGTAAAAAAACATGCACAGACAAATCCAAATTAAACCCTGCGGCTCGTGACGACACATTGATGTCCTAAGACACGAAACGATCGGTTTGTGTGAGAAACCGAACAGTATTTATATAATTTTTCACCTCTAAAACACCACTATGTCCAACTGCCTTGAGCATTCGGTTGGTGAGGTCTGAATGTGTTCTGATGACGGAAGTGATGTCTCGTGCTTATACTTCAATGAGTGCGAGAGATCACTTCCGTTGTCAGAGCGCGTTCAGACCTCACCAACCGGATGCTTAAGGCAGTTGGACATAGTGGTGTTTTAGAGGTAAAAAAATTATATAAATACTGTTCGGTTTCTCACACAAACCGATCGTTTCGTGTCTTAGGACATCAATGTGTCGTCACGAGCCGCAGGGTTTAATTTGGATTTGTCTGTGCATGTTTTTTTGACTCTTATAGATTGTGTTGCCACTGACATGCATTATACGACTGACAGACGGCAACGGTTGGAGTTAAAAATCATCATTTGTGTTCTACTGAAGAAACAAAGTCACCTACATCTTGAATGCCCTGGGGGTAAGCAGATAAACATCAAATTTTCATTTTTGGGTGAACTATCCCTTTAAACAAAAAATTAATTGCATTGTGCAATCTCAAGCCATATAATATTTATACCTTTCAAAAAAGTTGTGGTCGTTTAGATTTTATTTTTGTGTGTTTTTGAAGGAAGTGTCTTATGCTTACCAAAGCTGCATTTATTTGACCAAAATACTGTAAAACCACTAATATTGTGAAATGCTATTTGTTTAAAAATACTGTTTTTTTATTCATTGTCACATGATCCTACCAAAAATCCTTTTAATATGCTGATTTTGGTGCTCAAGAAATGTTTCTTACAATTTTGAATGTTTAGTTGTGCTGCTTAATGTTTTTGTGGGAGGTGGTACATTTTCAGGATTCTTTGATGAATATAAAGTTCAAATGAACAGCATTTATTTGATCTCTTTCTCTCTCTCTCTCTCTCTCTCTCTCTCTCTCTCTCTCTCTCTCTCTCTCTCTCTCTATCTATCTATCTATCTACCTACCTACCTACCGTCCGTCCGTCTAATCTGAAATTTGTTCTGACAAACATTGTTGTGTTGTTCTGTGGAATAAAAAAAAAAAAAAAAAAAAAGTTTTCCTGCAATTTTTTTTTTTTTTTTTATATATATAAGAGAAAATTATTATTTTTACATATTGGAGATGATAAACTGGTAAGAATCAGCTAATTGTTATTATTATTATTATTTTTTTTGTTTTTACATGTAAATGTGAGGCAAAAATGATAGCCATTTTGAAGCATGACCCAACTTATTTGGATTTGAGTAGACTTGTTCACCCCAGTGTCTATAGCTATTAAGGCCTTGTTTCAAAAACTCTGCATGCTACCATGGACATTTTCTATGATGGTATGATTTTTTTCATTAACTGAACCACAAGTGTAGGCTACCCATTGTGACAATTCATGAATAACGTATCTCAGATGCTGTTTCTGCCATACAGCTTATAAAATTCGATTGTTGCTGCTCTAGACTTTTAAATGTCAAGTTGTAGCTCAGAGTAAGTGTCCTTATTGGTCTGAGCTTTGATAGGTTATTTGAATCTGCTTTGTCCCAGAGTCCATTTGATATTTGGAGAAACAGGGTGTTTGCCTGCATCACTAGTGACAGGGCAGCCTCTCATTTAGAGCTTTTCTGAGAAACTGGTAAACAGAAGCACTCCATGACTCAACTTCACCATGTGAAGTGTTGTCAAAGAAGTAGGGGCTTTACTGGCTCAAAGGAACAAGCTCTGGTACCATGCAGTGTTCTGGGAAATGACAGCAGTCTTAGAATAAATAAATCTCAAAATCAGTCTGGCAAAGACATTATTTGTGTACTTGTACCGAAACAGCATGTAATACATTTGGATGGGATTATATAAATATGCATTTCGTGTTTTATAAATTCATGAGTTGAATTTACACTTTCTGTTTTCTCAGAATATTAATTATTGAGCAGCCTAAATATAAGAGTTCAGAGCCAGTAAAGCCTGCAGAATGCAACTATAGTAAATTTAAATTTCGTATTGTCAACTCAAGTTAGGACAAAAAGGCTTCAGTCGGCGAGTGGCCAACTATCTCAGTGGTTGTCCTCTTAAATAGATACTTCCATCTCTCCTGCTTTACTCCCATCTTTTTTGTTGTGTCTTTTTTATTTTTCCCTTTTTACTTTGCGCTTGCCAGCTTCTCCGGCTTGGTGTACCACATTATGCTTCGTCCTCAGGTGACCTTCAGTAAACAGCCTAAAAAAAAAAAAAAAACCTGAATAAACCTAAAAATTAAAACTTAAATTTATTTAATTAAATCGAAGCCCCTGTTGACTTCAGTTGTTTGCTCTTAATCCCCATCAAGATGTCAAGATGGCATATGAAGTCTCCAGACCTGTTTGGCACTGCCACCCTGAGCACTTTAGCATGAAGTGGACCAATTTGTGCACATCAAAATTTTACCGCTTTATGGATTCCAGGAAAAATCAAGCTCTTTCCAGAAGCGTCCAAGGTGCAGGCTCTTGAAAAGTGTTGTAATTACTCTACTCCATTTTCTTAACCCACTTTTGTTTAGGCCTTGAATACATTTTGAGGTAAACAAATCTCTCACCATTGTGGAAAGGGGCCTGTGGCATGTTTTACAAGTGGCTCGGGCTAAGGCCATCAAATTGATCTAAAGTGAAGAGCTGCAGATGCATAAACCATTAAACCCACCTAGAGTGACTTTTGCATCCCATCTCTCCCTCGAGGCGTTTTTTTTTTCTATCTCTTACTGTCCTTTTCCACCCACTTTCTATTCCTCCCTTCAGAAAAAAAAAAAAAAAAAAACAGAACATATTTCTTCTCTTGCTCAACCTTTGGCAAATTCACCTGGTGGCCATAAAGCATCTAATAGTCTGGAACGCCACAGTTCTTTACCGGTCCCAAACCCTTAGTCTGCACATCTACAGCTACAGATACTAATGTATAGTATGTCTCACCTCAGGGCTCAAGATTTAAAGAGGACAAATGTTTGGTTTGACGGCCACTAGACAGCACAGTTTTGAAACCGATCTCCTTTGGTTTCCTGTGACCACTCAAAATTTAAGTCTGGCCCACACTAAAAGATGCTTAAAATCATATCAGATTTTCAAAATTTGAGAGAATACAAAATCGGTTTTATTTAACAGAATCAATCTAGATTCCTGCTATTTTCTCTTGTTCTGTTGTCTATTCGATGGAAAGGAAAACCTATAATAAATTTGACTCAAATTCCTCAGCTTTCTTGTTGCACAATACCCTAGTCTTTTACACTCTTTTTACTTTTTTTAATACTCTTGTTATACATTTTTTTTCTGTTTGTGAATATTTTAGGTTACTATAGTTTTAATAACAGCTGACATAGCATATAGATATTTTAATAACAGCTACCATAGCATTACACAACATTGTAGGAAGATCTTTTGAAATATGTTGTTTAAATAATGCATTTGTTGATTTATTTATTTATTTAATAAAATATACATTTATTAAATTATAAATAAACGTAACTATTTACGAGGTGGCAATTTCGTATGAATTCATAAGATGTGAATATTAAAGCAAAATGTATGTTTTTTAGAAAAAAAGTAAGCCCCGAGGTCCACCCCTAAACATAACCTCGCATAAGCAGATCAGACATGAATGAGATTGTACAAATTCACACAAGTTACCGCCGCTTTCTATACAGAGAGTATGCGTGCTCTCGAATTTGAAAGCAAAAGTAAAAAGCGAGCATGCATTCAAAAGCGATTTCAATACCCCACATATCGATAGCGGCTCCCTGATGCCCACAAATTATATACAATATAATTACCCAACGTTATAATTGCAAAAGTATTTTTAAATCTTTTTTTTCCAACACCATGTCCTTTTAGGGGCTCCGTAAAATCCATTATCTTCTTTCCGAATTCAGAATTCAGACACATCCAAATTAGACACCAATTCACCAAAATGTAAAATTGTATTGGAGAGTTGTGCCCACCTAACACACAATCACTGTAAGTTAAATTTTTACCTAAAGAAAATTATTGAAAAATTAAATTAAACAGTTGGTTAAACAATATCGAAATGTACCACAATCCATAAGTAGAGGTTTTGACAGTTATACTATATATGGAAACATTTAACAGCCTATACTCCATTTCACAGATTGTCATATCTTTACGTGTTGTCAAACAACTGCTGAATTGGAGCATGGGGGTCAGTTTGAAGCCTGTTAAACGGGCGTGCTGCGCCCACATAAAGAAGATTGATCCTCAGTGTCCCATTCAAGATGACCAGCCTTACTACAACACAACTTAACCTGCATGCACAAGGCTGCCTCGCTAGTATATCTGCCACCTAGAATCACATTAACCACTAACATTTTGACACGAGCTGTTTATCAGTCTCAAGACTGATAAGGTGGTGAGAGACTTGTCTGGAAACTTCTGCTATTGTTCAGCCCATCAGGCCTTCCCGAATGACATGAGGCCATAAATGTGTCTAAATCTGAATAGTGGCTGTAACACAAAGTCTATGTGCTATCTTATGCCCATCCATCTTTCATGGTTTTTAAATTGTGCTTTGAAAGACAGCTGTCAAGATGAGAAATATATATTATGTGGTTTATTGAGAAGCATACTCTCCTTTAACGAAATAACGATTGTGTTAATTATCAGTTTTTTAATTATCATTTTTTTATTTTCATTTGTACACAAAGTTGGACTATAGAGTACACAAACTTTTTAATGCTGCACAAATTTTATTTCCCAAAATATGTCTAAAACCAATGATTAAATTCACTATATGGTGAAGGTCACAGTTCTGCATCTGAGAATTAATTAAAATAAACAAGTACTTGAAATCTGGTTTGGATCAGTAAACATCAGAAACATCAAAAAAAAAAAAAAAAAAAAAAAAAGCTAAACGGTTTTGAGTGGGATATGCCAATACCGATTTTGCTGCCTATCTTAGCAAAGCCATAGTATTTATTCTCTTAGCAGCGTGTGTCTGTTTATGCTCAGTGTTGGTAAACGGCCAAGATTACAGGAACTTGGGTGATATTTTGCATGCTGTAATGCAGGATTAAACACCTATTCTTCATGCGTTGGAGATCATAGAACCTGCCTGGATCGCTGTAATTGAAATTAGTCATAGAGAGAATATGGATTGTCTCACGCTGTCCAGTATTCTAAAGCAGAGCGGGTGTGAAATTGTTGGGAAAATGGCGGCTGTACTTTCTCGCTCCACCACCTCAGGCAGCAGTGCGTAGAGAGAAACCGATTAACTCACCCCAGGGCAGCCATGACGGACGTGGTGACCCAACAGTCGGAACAAGTCAAGCTTGGGCCCCCCGCATTCATTCTAAACGCATCCTGTCAAATCTGAGTTGAATTTAACTGATGTCTTGCTGCTTCTGTCTCGCCTCACACTGTGCATCAGGAAACATGGTTTAGACCAAGAGATTTTTAGACCCCCACTCAAAATCGTCTCTGAAGAAAACTTGTGGTCTCTTACCTCTACCAAATATAAAGATTAATAGGTCAGTGGCATTGTTTGTATGTTTCTGGTTCTATTGATTTGCAGTATTCAGTTGATTTAAAATTAAAACATTAAAAATGTACTTCATACCTAAATTGACTTGAATACATCTTGTTTATGATGAGCATGTTTTTGATTTCTGAATTTAAACGGATAGTTCACCCAAAAATGAAAATTCTGTTATCATTTACTCCCCCTCAAGTTGTTCCAAACCTGTATGAGTTTCTATGTTCTGCTGAACACAAAGGAAGATATTTGGAAGAATGTTTGTAACCAAGCAGATCTCGCCCCCATTGACTACCATAGTAGGAAAAAAAATACTATAGCCGTGTTTCCACTACAGGAACTTTTTCCAGGAACTAGAAACTTTGGGGTGGTACTCAATGTGTTTCGACCGCAGGAACCAGGGTCTAAATGAAGTTCCGGGTAAAAAATTCCCCCTCTGAAAGTCCCTGCTCGCGAGGTAGTACTTTTTCAAAGTTCCGGAACTTTCGGGGATGGGACTTGGGCGCTGAACATGCTGACTGGTTGAATTCACGCAGCATTTAGATTGGTTGACTCCACGCAGCATTTTATTTCAGCCATCGTTTTTCTAAAGTCTGCTGCGGTGCATGCTTTAGGCTTTATTAAGCTTGTATGCGGAGGACGAAATCCAGCGGGAACTGGAAAGTCACGCACAGTCCTACGTCACCGGACTATCTTCACGGTACTTTAGACTGCTATGGAAACGCAGCTAGCAATAGGCCTGGGGGAAAAAAAGTTCCTGGGACAGATTGTTCCGGGTAATTTCGGTGGAAACGCGGCTTATGGTAGTCAATGGGTGGCGAGATCTGCTTGGTTACAAACATTCTTCCAAATATCTTCCTTTGTGTACAGCAGAACAAAGAAATTTATACAGGTTTGGAACAACTTAAGGGGGAGTAAATGATGACAGAATTTTCATTTATGGGTGAACTATCCCTTTAAATTATTTTTTTTAGTATTTTGGGGGGGCAAAAACAACAATAAAAAAAAAAATGTCTGTCTGTGTAATACAACTGTCCTTATATAATATTTAAAAAAAAAAAAAAAAGTGTTTCTTAAAATGGCTAGTAATTTGACCCTTTTTTGAGAAAGTAAGGTTTGTAAAATGTATTTGTGACACGTATACTACCGTTTACCATTTTTATTTATTTATTTTTTGAAAGAGATTAATACTTTCATTCAGCAAGGACACATTAAATTGATCAAAATTAACAGTAAAGACATTTATCATGTGAAATATTTCTATTTCAGATAAATGCTGTTTTGAGAAAAATAAAAAATAGTTTATCATAAATGTATTATATTTTAAAATAAATATATTTTAAAATATTTTTAAATGTCTTTTCTATCTATCCTTTCTATTTTAATGTAATTATTCAATTTAATTGTAATAATAATTCACAATATTACTGTTTTGACTATATTTCATCAAAGCAGCCTTGAGTATATTTCGTGTGTTTATCTTACCAACCCTAAACTTTTAAACAGTATTGTACAAAATGCCATAATTATGAAGGAAAATGGTAAGGGAAATAATGTTATGGATAAAACCACGCATCAAGTCTTTGGCACGTGTGTTTTTTTCCTTTTCTTCATCAAGGAGACTCTAATTTGCATTGACCCTAATATCAGGAAATATCACTAGAATTTGTGATAAGGTAAAATATCTCATCTCACTTTCTGTTACTGTTCCCCCCGAGGCACTTTGTCTGCCTATATTGAAATGTCAAGTCTATGCCTTAGTAAGCAAACAAAGGAGGAAACAACGAGACAAGCATCAAGGAGAAAAAGTTTCCCATCACTTATTCTCCCAATAGAATCGTTACATTGCGGGAGTCTCTAGATGGCTGAAATGTCATTTTGCACTCAGCCTCTGCGGTCTAACTCGGTATTTCAATTTACAATGAGTGAGGCAACAGAGGGCTTTTTTCTGGTTGTCCGCGGTGTACTTGCCATGCATGTCATGTCAAAATGCAGCAAGTCTTTTTTATATATTTATTTTCGGTTTTCTTGTGAACGTGAGCAGGTGGAAGATGTGTCCGTGACTGTACTCGTCTGTCATGTCAAGCATATCCAACATTCTATGAGATTCCGGTCTGGAAGCGTGTGCAGCTCCTTTTGAACATCAGTCGTTGTGCGTATGGTGTGTGTCAGCGGTGTCTCTACATGTCATGTTTTATACCAGATAGCAGCTCTGACGCTTGCACTTTAATATCTTCACACGACCATATGTATTATCTGTTTTCATTAGATAATTCCTTACTCACACGAGGAGGCCTTGACATCCTCCTAAAGACTTAGGATATAGTCATGGATCATAACTCGCATTTTCTTTCTCTTTAGTGTGTGTCTGTGTGCATACAAAACACAATCTTAGTGATACTGCAATGGAGAGACTAGGATAAATACATCAACTGCTTTTTTGTTGTTGTTGTTGTTGTTGTTTAGTAACTCCACTCAGAGGAAGATTCATGCATTCTATTATCGGAGAGGTGAGGATGTTCAAAGATGCAGGAAATTTTTCAAATCACACGGTTCTGTATCTGTAAAAAAGTGTGCAGAAATAAATAAATAGAATAGGAATGGAGGGGTAAAATCTTGTTAATTTTTTTGGTTCTTTTCTCTTCTTTTCTCTCTCGCTTCCTGACTACTGATGTGTGCAAATTATAATGTAATGTGTGTTTAAATGTTTGCTGGAAAACATTTAATCTAAAAAATGCTTGCATGAAGGAACTGCCAGCAAACATGATTAGATTATTCATTCCTGTGCATCGCAAAACAAATTCAAATGTATATTCGTTCTTCTGTTCAGTATTTAGAGTAGCTCTCAATGTTAAGGCTTCATTATATAGATGTTTGTTGAAGTAGTCAAGTTCTGATAGATGTCTGTTAGAGCTGCATGGAATTTAAATTAAAATTCATTAACTTAACTGTCACATTCACTGCCTCCAAACCCTTCAAACTAAATAGTAGAGTCCATATTCCCAGAAAGATACGCGCCAGTATCGAGTTCTCTTTCACACTTGAACAAACGATAACACACAGAATTATGCCAAAATGCCCGTTTTGTTGAGTATCCTCATAAGAGCAATCTTAAATGAGTTAAATAATGTCTTAAATGAACTTAAAGAGTTGTGAGAAAATGAGACGCACCTCAGCAGCAGATCTTAAAGTCACAGCAGCCTAATAAACCAGTTGCTGTGATGTCTGTCATTAATGTTAATCAAAGAACAAAGATAACAAAGAACATGGAATAGCTTTAATAAGGATTAATCTATATTTAATTATTATGCAGTGAAGAATGTAAATTGTTTGATAACTTTATTCAATTTCTGTATATTTCCTACCTGTTAGACAGGTAGGAAGGCCACAGGTAAATATGACATTTATTATAATGGGTTTATGTAAAGATTGTTTTAAGTTCACTTAAATTAAAAGTGGTTATAGCTTTTAGTTATACTGTAATGTTGACTGTCTAAATTGAAAGTTTTTTTAAAAAACAATTTCATACAGTCATTAGTGCCAGTATTAGTATCAGTGATACTGGCCTTCATTCATAAAAAAGTTGCCATTAAAGAAATATTTAAAATATACTGTCTTTAAGTTGTTTCTACATGAATTTGGAGAGTAACTGTGAAATTATTGCAATATAAAAATATTAAAAACTTTCAGAAAAAAAATGTGCGATTAATTAGTTAATTGTTTTTTAATCGATTGACAGCAATAACACACACACACATATATATATATATATATATATATATATATATATATATTGTGTCTATCAGGCAAAAACCTTGAATGTACAAAACTGTTACTTTTCATGTTCATTCTTTTAAGTTGATATTGTGGCTTTATATATGGTCAGACACTTGCATGTGTCATTATATTATTATCATTTTACCAAAATCAAGCTCAAATGAAGTTGCAAGGTTTCTGACCAGCGAATTTCAGAGAATTTCGGACATATGTGTTTTGTCTGTCATTAGAACGGGCGCATCTGAGGCAGAAAGTGATTTACATTATGTTTTCATGAACTTACAGGTTATAAAGTTTATCGTAGCTACATTGACGCTCAGATTTTTCTGTCATTTGGCCAGAATCCCATGTTCTAAATGATGAAGTGCTACGCACAGGCTATTAAGACATTGGCTCTGACTCGACAGCAAGTGCTAGACTAAGACTCTTCTCCGATCCTCAAACACATAAATCATTCATTTTGCACCTTGCTGCGGAACATTATTTTATTTGTATCTCCAACCTGTTCTGCATATTTACACTGCTCTGTTTGATCTGTGGATGAAGTCATTGGATGGCACATCAGAATCGCCCTTGAATATTCATTTGTACACAAAGACAAGTTTGTGAATACTTCCTCTCCTGTAATCACTTGTACAACACTGCCAACGAAAATACAGCTTTCTTGAATTTATTTGATTTGTCTAATTTTTAGCTTGCAGTTCCCAAATTTATATTGGTTTGCCCATATGCTCTCAGCATCTATGATGAGACTTAAATGGTGGAAGCACAAGCAGTTAAACTGACATGATAATGTCATACGGCACTCTCGAGTACATATTCTCCATTTAAAAGCCTCTTTGGTTTATTGAGGGGCTTTTAATGTAATGAAACCTGACCTCATTCTTTAATCAATACCAAAATGTTTATACCCTGATATTAAATTGGTCCTTATATTTCACATGCGGTTATTTCCAGACAAATGTACAGCATGTTGACTCAAAACTCAGTGGAGGGTGGTGATTGGGGCAGATTAGCTATTCAAAGCATATTCATGATAATCTCAACAGGTGTCATAACATGCAACAATGGACAAAGATCAACCAGAATTGCTTGAGCAGACTTGCGCTGAAAATGACAATCGGGACAGTATAGCGGTCTGGCCATCTGGAGCTGTGTAAGAATTCCTGCCGGGATGATCCACCTGTGGGACACCAGTGTATTACATTTATTTACATATTTAATCCTGGCTCAGCCAGTCTGACTCCTTCTGCTAAATAATTTAGGCAGTAATTGTGAATGGGTTGGAGGGAATGTTGATAAATCTGAGGTCCAACTGTCACCGAGCCCAACCCCTCCTGCTCATTTTAGTCTCAAGTTTACATGTATATCGTCAACCAGCCCACTTCATCACACTCAGACAGATGTAACCTCTCAAGAATCACCTATTAATAAGAAAACAAGAAGGAAGAGGATGACCATACAAAGATTGGGCTGACAATCTTGGGGGGAAGACATCGATTTTTGTGATGAGTGTTGACTTGACTAATTAAGCAAATGATTCCATAACTAAAGAACAGCACTTTTAATATGAATTTCATCTAACAAAAAGAAAAGTTCTGTTCTGTTAGTTTTAATAAAAATAAAATTGCCTTTAGTTTGAAGAAACACCCACCTGTTTTATTCGTAACTGTGGCAGAACTTTAAATGAAATATATGCACTTCGTTGGTTAAAGTGAATAGAACGTGTCCGATTCTATTTTACACAATTTTTTGTAACTCTTTGTATTAACAAGCAGTCATATCTCAAAAAAGGGATTTTTCTTGGGCTAAAGTCGGTCTGTTTTGATGGATTCCATTTCATAAAAATAATTTTAAGTAGTTTTACCAGATTTTGTGTGTGTCTGTAAAACACAAGATAAACAAATTTCTATGTAAATCTGTTTCCAAAAACAAACAAATAAAAAAAATGTAGCATTCAATTTAAGTGAACAGTTTATTTGCAAATGGATTTATACAATGATTTACACAGAAATTCCCTCTGCTTGTGTTTCATGAATAAGTCCCATTGTTTGTTTTTATTCTTCTGGTATGTTTGGTATCTCCAATTTGAATACCATGCCCCAATTTGCATACTTCTGGTTCCACACTTCTCACATCTTTGCCACAATAAACTTGAATGTAATGAATTATTTACAGGTTCCTTTAAAAACCCCTTTAACCCCAGAGAGCATGTTTTCTGTAAATGTGCCTTTGTGTCCTTTAGGGAAGAATTTCCTAAAAAAGGAGTTTATTTGTGTACACCGGCTATACTGCCCATCATTTGTACTACACCATTAAAGGTTTAGTTCACCCATAAATAAAAATTCTGTTCATCGTATACAGTAAATCGATCATGTCTTTTCAGAAGACTTGGATTAAACCTCTTGATTCATACAAAATTATTCTACAATCTCTTAATGAATAAACCATCACATTTTTGGGTGAATAGACTTTCAGTGGAGGGATAGAAATCGCTCAGATTTCATTAAAAATATCTTTATTTGTGTTTCGAAGGTGAACAAAAGTCTTATGGGTTTGGGACAACATGAGAATGAATAATGACAGAATGTTAATTTTTGGGTGAACTATCCCTTTAATAAGAGGACAGCATGCTGGAAAACACTGTGCTTTAGTTCTATTAATTTATGTTTGAGAAAATGCTGGGCTATTTCCTGTAATATCAGGAAAAAAAACAAAGCCTGAAATTGCATTTCGCAATCGTTTCTGTCCTTTTTCATCTGAGCACCAAACCTCTACTTTTGTAGAAGAACAACGCTGGGCTTAAATGCATAGTTCAACCAAAAATGAAAATTCTGTCATAATTTACACGTCCTCATGTTGTTTCAAACCCATAAGACTTTGGCTAATCTTCAAAACATCCCTGCATTGAAAATCTAACCAAAACTTAAAAGATGCAAAAAGGTAAAGGTATTGTAACACGAATTTATATAAATAAAGCAGTCTAATCCAAGTCTTTTGATGTGATGAACATATTTAATTTAGGATTTTATTCACATATAAACACATACATCGATCACAGCACCTTATTGGTTCTTGTGCGTCACGCATGCACGTTTGAGCTTCCGTGTTTACCATATGTGATGTGCTCTATGTATGTCAGTCATTGTTTAAAATAAATAAAATACTAAATTAAATCTGTTCATCATATAAAGCAATCTTATCTCTTTTCAAGACTTAAATTAAGCTTCAATAAATTTGGATTCATTTTACAAGCTTTTTTGATCTTTTAAGTGTTGGTTACATGGGCTTTCAATGGAGGGACAGAAACCTCTCAGGTTTCATTAAATATATCTTAATTTGTGTTTTGAAGGTTAACCAAAGTCTTAAAGGGTTAATTCACCTAAAATTGAAAATTCTGTCATTAATTACTCACCCTCGTGTAAGTCCGTAAAGTCCTTTGTTCATCTTCGAAACACAAATGATGAATATATTTTTAATGAAATCTGAAAGGTTTCTGTCCCTCCATAGAGATCCAACACAACTACCACTTTCAAGATCCAGAAAGGTAGGAAAGACATCATTAAAGTACTCCATGTGAGTCCAATAATTTAACCTCAATTTTATGAAGCGACACAAGTGCTCTCAGATTTCATTAAAAATATCTGTGTTCTGAAGATTAACAAAGGTCTTATGGATGTGGAATGACATAAGAGTGAGTAATTAATGACAGTATTCTCATTTTTGGGCAAACTGTCTAAGGTAATCTTCAGCTGGCAGTGAAGGGGTCCATAATAAAGCTGTACTATGTTCTTTTTTGTTCGAAGAATGTGCTTGTGTTATTGTTACTTTAGCAATAAACATTAAATAATCAAGACAATTAAACAGACTTTAAAGGGGACCTATTATGTCTCTTTTCACAAGATGTAATATAAATCTCTGGAGTCCGCAGAATGTGTCTGTGAAGTTTCAGCTCAAAATACCCCACAGATCACTTATTATTGCTTGCCAAATTTGCCCCTATTTGGGTGTGAGCAAAAATACACTGTTTTAGTGTGTCCCTTTAAATGCAAATGAGATGCTGCTCCCAGCCCCCTTTCCAGAAGAGGGCAGAGCTTTAACAGCTTCGGATACTCAACAACAACAAAACTGAGAGAGACTCAGAAAGAAGTTTTAGAATGCAACTGGATGTTTCTGAATGGGTAGTGGAAACATTTATGTAGTTGTTATGGAGTTAAGTTGATTCAACTCATCAACTAGCATGTACCGTCAAGTTAATCTTTTGTGCCAATGCAGGTTGAACTGACCCTCGTTTGTGAAGCCGTCCAGCGTAAAATGATTTGCGCAAATAATATTTTTTGTATTGTTTTTTTTGGCATAGACATTATATAACTCCAGCTGCTACAGCGAGGAAACAGAAATGGCAGACTGCGGTTTCTATGCTAATAGGGAAGATCGTCACCAGTCATGGGCGGGGCTTCCCTACTTTTACGTAAGAGTAGGGGAAAATCTGCAATCGTGAATTTGGAGAGACTGTTTATGATTTATGGGGATTAAAAAAAGGAGTGGGTGGATTTTTACCATTATAGGCTGGTTGCTTACACACACTGGACATCTGCGTTCAAACACTTTATAAAAGTTAATTTTGCATAATAAGTCCCCTTTAAATAAAAGCTGATTTTAATTATGTTAGATGATGGTTTAACATATTTATCATTATTATTAGGTCAAGTAAACCAGAACTTTTAATATGTCTTACGGACATGGAAAAGATAAAGGAAACAATATCGCCCACATTGTGCGTATATTTTTTATCCGTTCAAAAATGGCTCCTCGCAGCAGTTGCACAGTGTGTGATCATCCCTTACTGTTTGTATTTGTATGTGTTATAACACTCTGAACAGCAGGTATTGGATGCTTAGTGGTCATGTCTGCTTTGTTCTGGTGGTTAGGATACATCATCCCTTTGAATCTGTGTAATTTTCTTATATAAAGGCTGACATTTTGTTCAAGAAAAAAGACATGTCCTACTAAAATCCATCGAGCATTTTGTAGTCTACAACAAACATAAAATTCAAACTGCATCCATGTAAAATTGGAATAAAATTGAATAGTGTTTTTTGGCCCTTCATATTAATATGTAAAAAAAAAAAAAAAAAAAAGAAATAAAGTAATGCTTCAGACGCTTATCTTGTCTAATGAACATCACAGTAAAATGCAATGATGGACTTGAACATCATTTATGTAATAACTATTCTCTTTGTGTTGACAATAAAAGGACTAGTTCACTGAAAATTAAAGTTCATTATTCACCCTTCTTCCACCTACATAACTTTCTTTCTTCATTGGAACACAAAGGGACTCTAATATAATGCAGCAGTTGTATTATATAATAATATAATTTGTAATATACTATATATTGGGTTGTATGGACCACTTTTATGCTTAATTTATGGTGTTTTTGCAGAAGCTCAGAAGTTTAAATTCCTATTCATTATAATTGCATGGAAAAGAGCAACAAGTGCAGTTCTTTAAAACCTTCCTTTTGTGTTCCACCGAAGAAAGAAGATTAATTAGGTTTGGAATGACGCTAGGGTGAGGAAAATTTTCTCTATTTCTTCAAGTCATTACTACAGCAGATATATCAGATATTTTCTACACTGCCTGAACAAATGGATCAGATTTCATCACTTACAGAATGACCAGTGAACAGATTTATGTGCAGTGTGACCAAAGCCTAAGGGCCCTTGGCTGCGTTAATGTTTCCCGGACTGTGATGGCCACTGGGTGGAGCTGTCTCTCTGCCACACACACACAAACACACAGACACACAAACATCTAAAGAGACAGTCATTTCTGTCTTTTTCTCCATTTGCTTGTCTCCCTTACTCTGTCATACACAGGCACACTATTAGACACTTACTGACGTTGCTGTTACAGAAAAATCTGCACTGCTTTCCCTGTATTACCCCTTTACCACCTGCAGAATGTGCCGGAGAACATGTGAAAATCCTCTGTGATGTTCAGCTGTGCCTGTTAGCTATCACACCTTCAGACAGGACAGCTTCTTTGGCCTTAGACAGTTTCTCTTGGCCCTTTTCCACAGTTTTACTGTAATATATGAGTAGGAGGTTTTACTGTTACGGTGAAGAACATCGTCTCAGTCTTATCTAACAGACCTGAGCCTCTGAGTCATTGTCTTGTGTAAATCACACAGTAAAAACGATGCTCTCCCTAGTACTTGGTTCCCTATGGAATTATCCTTGCCATTTATACTGACACCTGGGAGGCGCACAGCAATTTTGAGAAACAGCGTTTTTAGATCATCTTCAGCTGTGCTGGCAGCGTAACCTCCAAACAATGGAAATGATTGAAGTAAAAAGGCAAATGTGTTTCAGGATGTCATTTCTGCAGCAGGTATATCGCACTCTGTGGTGAACGCTTCTAATCTGAGATGAGAATCCTCGCTTTGGAAAATGATCTACACTTGACCTTGGTGAAGATTGTCTTCTGCTTATGTGATTTGGAAGCAGAAAGCCATTATACACAGATATGCTCAATGTGATCTTTGTAATTTGCTGAGTGAAAATAATTCACTGCTTATACCTTTTCCTTTCACATTTCCCCTCTTGCCAGCTATTATCAAGGTGTTTGCGGCATCTTAAAAATCTTCCTTTTGTTATAGACTAGGTTTTTTTAAACCCATAACTAACTTTACCACCGTTAAATGAGTAGCTGATGAAAATGAAATGATTTTATTCTTAAAGTCCCCATGTAGTCAATAATTTTATCCCTTAAAACTCATTTTTGATCAACAAAATGACATATTTAAACATATTGAATGTAACACTACACCCTTGCCTCATTTAATATACGCAGATCGATGATTATGCAAATTAGCCCTGCTTCCACTCACTCACACCAGCTCAGAGATCCACTCAGTCAACTTACTGAGGTGAACGCTGCACAATGGTATTGCACTTTACAACATCGGACACATAACGTTAATATTATTAGCCTTTTGCTTGACTATGTTACCAAACAGCTAATAATGTGTTGCTAATGTTTCACAAACCATGTTCCCGTTCGCCATGTCAGAGTCAGATAGCTGCCTTCTAACAATCAGTATCCTTACAAACGCTTTAACTCAGAAAATCAGTGGAGAAAGGCATATAGTTCATCATAACATCATAATATACATCATACACCCGCCATATTGCTAAATCTACACGATTTTTCATATCAACAGAAAAATATACTAGGATAACCTGGCTTATCTTGAGACTCTCCTGCTAGTTCACTGTTAATGATATGCTAAAGCCGGCTGGTACGTTGAAGTGATTGGTTACAAGATAGTTTGTGATGTCACAGACACCAGCAATTTCAAACCGCGGGTCGTTTTTTTCATGCCAGTTTTAAGGAAAAAATACTCATGCTGTAAAATCCGACTGACAGGACTCTGAACTGCGGCGCAAACTAAAATGGCGGCGCCCCTCTCACGTTATAGATCAAGATAAAGATCATTTCTAAAGATTTTTAAAAGACGAAACACACACACACATATTTGAGAATTGGAATATCAGATAGTTGATGAAATGGTAAGCAAGTTTGTGAATATTTTAAATAAAAAAAGGTAAAAACAAAATAATAGTGATGTCAGTCATACAGTGTTATTGTGGCTGCGGCGTGTTACGTGACAAGCATGACGCGTCGCCATGAAAACAATAAGGGCAAACGTTAAGAAAATGCCTTAAAAAACTCACTCTGGGGGGTCAGCTAGAATATTTTAAACTCACATGTGAAAAGGTTAATAAATATGTTTTATTAATGAAAATTGAAATTGTCAGTGTTTTATTGGGTTTAGGTGTATTTTTACTTTTTATGAGATTATCACACTTTTTAACTTTTTAACTTGTCGCAACCACACGCAATTCACACGTTTCAATTTCTGATCTTTGCAGCTGGACAGTTTTTACAATAGATTGTTTACACTATAGCTGAGTGATTGATTGATTGGTGGTTCTTTGATGTTGGACAGGAAGTATCAGGATGAGATTACACTGTGGCCTCATGCGTTTCTATTTACCTCCAAATATATTTCAAGTGATCTGGTCACAAAACACTTTGGACCAGATTATAAAACGGATAGTTCCGGCCCTTGATTCTGATTGGTTGAGCTGCGTTCGAAGCCATTGTAAAATTCCCGAAAACATACAGCTGACCGCATACATAAGTTACATAAGTATCGCTACGCCACTGAATGTGTATGTTGCTGCGTCTGTCTTAGCAACCATTAGCAACATAAACATATGTTTGTTCTCTATTGATTTTGTTCTTTGAAGCTTATTGCATTATGTAGAAGAGTATTGATATAGATATCGAGTGACCGAGTGTATTACCTGCATTCAAATTTAGCATTTTCCTTCAGGTCAGTCCTATGTTCATAATAAAAAATAAAAAAAAATCAGTTTGAATGTCTGCTGCGATCTTGTCCTTTTAACATTTAATGGGTTTTCCCATGCCCTGCTGACACTGACTGCGCTAGTCAAAGCATTTGTCATTTGCGTCTTGTTCTGTATTCACAACAATTTTCAATATAAAAGTTTTTGCGACTGAGTGACTCGGTCATAAAGACAAACTTTGCCGCCATCTAATAACGTAATAATGTAACTTCTGTTGCTGTTCACGCTCAAGGACTATTTTTTTCCAGCGGAAGGAAGCCTTTTAATGATTTTACTTAATGAAAGTTGCATTGATACATATTTTTTGGTTTTTATATTTGTATTGTGTGGTAACCGTTTTATAAAAGCAATAAGCCCCGTGAAGCCGTGGTTTAGAGTGAATTTATCTAAACCTATTTATTTTAACTCCGCTCCGCGTCGTGCCTAACAACGCCCCTTAGCTGTTATAAATTCACTGTAAACCACAGCTTCTTGGGGCTTACTGCTTTATTTACACACTGTTCAAACTTTTGGGGTCGGTAAGATTTGTTAAATGGTAATGAAAGAAGTCTCTTACGCTGTGATAGCAAGCTGAATTTTTAGCACCATTACTCCAGTCTTCAGAGTCACATGATCCTTCAGAAATCATTCTAATATGCTGATTTGGTGCTCAAGAAACATTTCTTATTGTTATCAATGTTCAAAAAAATCGTGCTGCTTAATATTTTTGTGCAACTGATTTTCGTTGATGAATCAAGTTCAAATCATAATTTATTTGAAATAGAATTATACAACTGCATTTAGATTTAGAGTTTTGTACTGTATACTTCAGACCACATGAAACTTGGGAAATTAAAAGTCTGGCAGATAACGAAAAACTGACGCTTATTTTTATCTTATTGCCAATAAATGGCAGATATTAAAATTCTGTATTTCGTTTAAATAAATGAACAATAGAACACTATATTCAACCCTTTAAAAGCTATTAGTGAATTGAGGTATTGCAACATTATGATGTGCATGTTTATTATAAGATTTGCTAAAGATTACATGTAATGGTGTTATTGAACTATTAGTGTTTTTGAATTAATTGAATATTAACTTTAAGTAAGCGTTAGATGACTGCAAAGGTAATCTAAATGTAACCTTTGTAACCACACTGTGCTGTGTGCAAGATCAATGGACAAGTATCTTGTTCAGGTCAAGGTCAGTTGAAGCATTTGGCCTCGAGCATAATCACAGTTATTAAATAGATGTGCTTTAACCCTTGTGTTCTATCTGCATTAACAAGCAGTCTAAATACTCATACATGTCCATAGTAGTACAGTGAAATGTACTATTTTCAGCACACTGATGTTTCATTACACTCTCCGTGTGTGTGTGTGTGTGTGTGTGTGTGTGTGTGTGTGTGTGTGTGTGTGTGTGTGTGTGGGGCTCTAGGCTGGTTTGCTACCCTTTCCAATCCTTTCCATTTTGCTTTGTAAATGTCACCCAGGCAACACCGAAACATTTGCTTTTTTTGCCTCCATTTTCAGAAGCATGTAAAAAGCAACCTGCTATAAAATTATTTTAATTACAAACTTGACAGAATGCCAGCATTTCTGTGAGAAGTGTTTTTAAATAAATAAATCCCTGCAATTTAAATAAGCGTGATCTTTCACTTCTAAAAGGGCAAAACACACCGGCTTTGCTCTTTCTGCACCTGATCTGAGAATAATACTAATATGTACGAGATTGTTTATGAGAATAAAAAAAAAGAAACCATTATCTGCATTCTGTTATATTATCCGTTTTACAGCCAATCTCCCTATGCAGTACGAGTGAGTCATTGCTATTTGAATGGTCACAGAGGGTATGCGAGGGACGGTTTGTGCTTTTTAATCAAGCATTTTCTTGTGTTATTGTTTCTGTAGTCCTATCTCTCAGGGCCCTGTTGTTTACTTCTTCTTTTCTTCTGTTTTTATAATGATATTCATACAAAAAAAAATGTAAGGTACAAATATGAAATCGTTTTTCAGCTCTTTCTGTCACCTACAAAAATTCCTCAGCTCTTTTTGATGTCACTTAAATTCTTTTCACATTCATTATTTACTGCACTAACTGGTTTATCTACCCCCTCAATGTTATACACTCATTGCTAATGTAATTTACTTTTTCTAAATGTAGTGTTCTCGTCAAAACTCATCATGTTGGACCTTGAGAAATGCCTGAGCTACTACAAGCATAAAAAATGTGGTTAGTCTGAACATTTCTGCTATCAATTGATTCTAGCTTTCTGTTACAGATTCTTTTGGACATAACATTTTGTCTCCCAGTGTTTGCTATATATTGCTTTAACCCTCTGTGGTCCAAGGTGTTTTTTGGAGATCTTTTGACATGCCCTGATATTTGTGCTTATTTCAGTTACTTGTAACATTTGTATTCAGCACAAACTGTGCTACAATGATATGTGAGCAGCATGTATGTAAAAATGTTATTTTTCAGTCACTGATCCCTGCCTTGTTAGTTCTAAGAAAATACTAGCACTGAGGTTTCTCGCCAACATCTATGTAGGCGGTAAGAAAGTGCCACGGAGAAGCAAGGTATACAAATGCACATTAAAGATAATTAGACTAATTAGAAGCTAATGGAAACTAGTCTTACTGAAGAACCTTTTATTTCCCCACATTTATTTGAAAAAAAGACTTTTTATTTATCTTCTTGGTAGCTGTGGTATATTTTTGGATGCACTGTTGTACAAAGATACTTTGAGGATGATTTTGATAATTGCCTCTCCACTGATATGCTAAAATGTTTTTCAGATTGTATAAATCTGCTGTGTCAAACTTGGGATTAGAGCACTGACAAAAACCTAAAGTTAGTTGGGTTCCGTTGTGCACAAATCAGGTTATAGACTTTTACAGCCAAAAGCAAAATAAATATGGATGCAGGGCTCCAGACGAACATTTGAGAGCAGTGGCACTGGTGTCACTAAGTTCTACAGAAGGTGGCAGCGTTTTTTTTTAATATTACTATTGTTTTGCATTAATAAGTGCAGTTACTAATAATATTACATGGTTATTAATTGGAAATTTGACAGTAAAGCACTGATCTTGAATTGAGATGCAGATAAAATTAACTTATTAACAGTAACGGTGAAAACATTTTTGTTGGGAAAAATGTAAATATTTTACTCTTATTAAATGTACCATACTGAACTGACTGACAGCTTCAGTGATTATAAAAGGAGCGCTCTTTACTTGCTTTCTGTGTAATTCAGTCACAATTTGAAGAAGTTTTTGTTTTTCATGAGACTTTTCCTACTTTTCATTTATTAGGGAGTCAATAAGTGCTTTTCTGCAATTGAAATAAGTGTTTCTGCCACAATACCATAGTTTCAGACTAAAGCGTTACTACATTAAATCCATGGTGATTTGTGGACTGAGGAGCCTTAACTTGTTCGTGGCACAGTTTCTCCTGGTTTCCACATTAGCGCTATTTGATCTGATATCTGTGGTCTAAAGCAGAGAATTCTGCTCTGAATTTGAATGCTTCCCACCTGATCTCGCAGTGATGTTATTAATTTTGCGGTGGATTCAAACGCTTTCTCACTAGATCTCCCAGCGGTGTGTACTGTTGCTGCTTTCACGTGCTCTCGGAATTATCATAAATACGAGATTCCTAGGTAAAAATTCCACATTAACGCCCTCTCTTGTCGAAACTTGAATGCGATAAACTCGTAGTCACGACTTCAGAAGTGGGAATTATCAAATTTCCTATAGCATGTGTAGTAAGCAGTGTCACGTGATCGGGATCAGCTTGCACTGCGCTGTTATTGCTCAGTGGCGATAAACACAGCTCAAACAGCGCCATTTCGTTTCACTTTCGTTTTGTTTGCTGTTTGATGTTTCTCATATGAAACAGATATGGCAGCTCTTATAAGTTGTGCAATGTGGTGGTCGCCCCGTGCGGCCTCTAACAAAATTTAGTCGCACTGGCAGAAAAAAAGGTCACAAAATGTGACCTTTTAGTCGCAGCCTGGAGCCCTGGGATGTGTAGTAAAGTTAGGATTGGATTGAACTGAATTCATACAGTTAAATTCAGACAATTGAACAGTAAATGTCTCTTATGGCTGGAATACACTACACATACTTTTGCAGAATTTTACCCCAGATTGCAGTCTGGATAAGTCAACAATAGTTGTGGAAAGTCTGTCTGCAGATTTTGGTCAGTCAGAGTTGACAGATTTCACAGAAAATCATGTAGTGTATGATGGGCACAGACTATGATTTAGCTTCAGACTATGATTCCATCCAATCGGAGGATATCAAAACATGTTTGATATTTTGAGCCGATTTTAGAACACATATCACAGAGTATGGCGTGTCGATACTGAAACCAAAGCTGTCCTCTATCTACTAGTGTTGCAATAAAATACAATAACAATACAAAAGTGAATTAACAGAACACACGTAACCAATTAGCCTCAATATTTTACTCCTCAGCATGGATAAAACAATGTTCCACTCACCTCTAACTCCCATTGTAACTTGTAGAATACATACTGACTGTTTCTACTCACCCAAGACACGCTTGGCTTGTTTTTTCTTTTGCGACTCAGCAGACAGAGTCGCTACAACAACTACTGCACATCCATGTTTGTTTCATCTGTCACGTATCTCCTAGCAATGAGGCACGTGTGAGTTTGTTGTGTTCAGAACAATTTGAAGGTCTAGTGTATGATCGGTTGTTTAGTGTATGATGCCCAGTTTTTCTGTGTAAGCATTTACCATTAACCATTACAGTGGGCAAGTGTATGATGCCTAGTGTTTTAAAATCTGTTCAGATTTTAAAAGTCATGTAGTGTATTCCAGCCTTTAATTTAAATAAATAAATAAATAAATAAATAAATAAATAAATAAATAAATAAATAAATAAATAAATAAATAAACAAACAAACAAACAAACAAACATCAGTTTGGGTTAAACTCACCGTTGGTTAAGATGTAGTAGGCACAACCTGCTTGAAGACATGACCTGTTAAATTCATAATAGTTTATTATTGTAGACAGTATCTGTTAAGTTCATAATAGATTATTGTGAGCGCTTTTATAGCAGGTTGATGTAAACCCATAGCTAAAAACGCCACAGATGGACACAAAAGGCTACAGGAGCAATTTCCCACAATGGTGTTTTCAATAGCTTTCTTCCATCTCTAGCAAAACATCACTCCTATGACATTCTCTCTTTAAAGGATTCAATCAAAGCCTCAGTGGACTTTTTATGTATTTGAATGTCACAAAACAAGTTATGTTGTAATATATTTTATAAATATATTTTTTAAAATTTATAGGCTACAGGGCTGGGTGATATGAACCAAAAACCACATCTTGGTATTTTTAAGTTGAATACACTATAATGGAACCTTATTGTAAAGTGTTACCATTACTTTTATAAAGAAATGATTTCATTTTATTCTTGAGAATAAACTGAAATAATGTCTTTATAAAAATATTAGTAACAGGAATTTCTCAAAATATGTTTTAGTTCTACAGATAAAATAAAGTTATACAGGTTTGAATTGACATGACGGTAAACAATGACAGTTTTCGTTTATGGGTGAAGTATTCCTTTTAATATCACTCCGTTTAAAACTACTTTATGACTTGGTTTCAGAAGAATATAGCACAAATAGAATGTACTACATTTATGGTGCATTGGTCATTTCTGGAGCTATGGCTGTATAATATTCTAATATTAAAACAACAACAACAATGGATTATGGTGCAGAATTGAAGTCATTAAAGTGTGTTACAACATTAGTTTAGTATAAGCACATGCCTGGGCTACTGGGATAGATTTGAACCGTCATTTTTTTTTTTTTAAATACACAGATATCTTCAATTAAATTAGTTTATTTCAGTAATCTATTGAAAAATACACAATATCCTTTGGCTTCTATTGTGTTAGTAATACTCATCACAGTGCACCAAGGTTGTAGCTTGTCTGTAAGTCAAGATGATCATGTTTTTCATAGCATGCAGACCCAATAGAGTTGTGTTAATTAACTGAAACAGGAACTAATCCTGCATTCCATGTTTTCCCATCTAAATGATCATCTTAAGTCATGTAACTTATTGGCTTATGAGATGAACAGAGTCATTCAGGATCTGTTGTTTCTTGGACAGTAGCTATGTTCCTGGTCTTTCGTTCGTCTGTCCGTCAGTTTAAGACGTAAGCTTGCAAGATAAGAGTTGCTTAAGGTTTGATCTGGTAATTTATCAGCCCTCCTCCTAAACCAATTACAGGCTCAGATTTGCATCAGAATTACTTAATTACTTGATTAGAGTGGATGTTGAGTTAATTGGATGGTGGAGTCCTTGTAACAATGAAGTGAGTGACAAATTATGGTTCAATTATGTCTAACGCATGGCTGTATGTTCTATTTCAAGGACTTTAATCAAAGCAGATCTAAACAACCAATTTTTAAAGGAAACACAGCTGTTGCCCTATACACACAAATGATGCTAATTTTCACATAGTCACGTCTTACTGTCTGAGACAGTTTGCAAGTTTTCTGTTATTAGAGCCAAATAAACTCACATTGCCATTCTGACTTTGGATAGCAGATTTGTTGCACACATAAAACAAATCATAATGTACAATATAAAATAAATGGAGAAAAGGAAACTTCACTCTAATAAAAAATCTGTAATTATTTACTTATCCTCATCACTTTACAAACCTGTATGTCTAGCTTTTATTCTGTGGAAAAAAAGATAATTTTGAATTGTTCATGTTTTATGACATAATACACTTTGATAAAAACCTAAATATTTAATATTGTGTTAAATATATATATTCTCTAATAAATATGATATATTCAAATTATTAATATTCCGTTATCAGTATTTTTTCTTATGGTGTGCTGAGTAATATATATTATATAATATACATGTTAAATATACATGTTGGACAGAATAGAATAGAATAGAATAGAATAGAATAGAATTGTCATGGTTATGGACTCTTATTTCGATGTTCTGTTGTGTTTCCCTTAGCTCAGATTCCTTGGTTTCTGATTTTGTCCCTGTTTGTTTCTATGGTTACTCATAATTATCAGCTGTATCTTGTTTAGTTCATTGTTATCTCCTGCATATATACTCCCTGTTCAGTTCAGTCCTTTGTTGTTTATTGTCTGTATGTAATGTGTTATTTCCTGGTGTTCTTCTAACTTCTTCTAATTTTGTGCATGTTGCTTACGACATGTTACCTGAATAACCAACTTATCACCATCTTTACATAACCCTGTCACCATTTGTGAGGCAAAGAAGGAGCCCAAGCCCATGCCTACCACAGACCACATGCTAGAGCCTGTGTTGTCCCGAAGTCAAGGTGCACTGCCAAGTCCACTCTAGAGCCAGGAGTGGATCACTGCTTTATCGACCTGTGGGTCCCTTAAGTGGGTCGCACACCGGACGAGAAGCTCAGTGCCACGCCGCTTCTCGGACAACTCACAGGTATCGCACACTGGACGCGCACATTATATATGCGCGAGCTCAATTTTGAATCGACTCCTGATAGAAGAGCTGCACTATGGGTGAGTTAAGTCAACAGGGAAACGTTACATATGCCTATGCTTTAATATTTCGCACTGAGGTTAGTGTACATGGAAAAATCGCACGACAGAGCAAAATGAAAGAAGAGGCTATGTTTATTATACATTTTTTTTCCAATATTTTTAGACTTTATTCAAGCTTTTAAACTAAGATGTAAAATGAATGTATCTTGCAGCACAGGGTGAAGTCAGTATGTACATTAACGACGATTTGAGAGAAATATAATATAAATTAAATGTAAAACAATGTAAATGGCGCTCTGTGGCGCGGCAGGATTTTGAACAACTTCCTGAGTCATAGCTGGGTGCCGCGGACAGGCGGCAAATGTCGCCGCCGTTGTGCGTACACTCATAGAAAACAATGCATTCGAATTTTAAAGACGTGGCGCGCCGCTGAGCTTCGCGTCCGGAGTGCGACTCCTTTAAGTTCCTGTTTCCCTGCTCTGTTTAGTTTCAGTTTCAGTTATATATATATATGTGTGTGTGTGTGTGTGACAAATTGTGTACACAATTGTGTACACAAATAATAGTCTTTTTATTCCTTTTACTTCAGAGATGACTTTGGATATAGGGAACTGTAATGATTTGGTATGAAATATATTTAAATAAACCCTAAAAATGTATGAAACAAACTCCTGTTGTCTTGTCCAGACTGCTCTTCTAACATGACATGGCAGCAGTTTGTATTAAAAACAGACACAATTTCATGGAAATCTTGGAGACTCTATACATTTTCAAACACAGCATGCTGGGTGGAATTTATCTGGAGAAACTTTAACTGTAGCTTTGCTCAAGGGTGTTTGTAATGTCACGGTGCACACAGTCAAAGTATCAGACTGGTATCCATCTTCACAACATTGATGAATCTGGGTCGGAAACCATGATTCACTTAAGCCGGTTATCTCTGATCCTGAATGTATTTAACATTCTTTGTGAGACTTTTTCCATACCTCCCATGGAATAGCGTTCTTTAGAATTTCTTCCCACCAAGGCTCTTTTTCTGTCCCCCGTTACCAGTGCTATTCATGGACAGCCTGTTCTCATTTCTTACTCATTAAAGTCTTTACCCTCTGAGGTAATGGAGTGGTTCAGACAGGCAAGCACTGATCTGTAGCTTGTTGGGCCTGTCACCGCTGGTCTAAGTGCTTTTTTGCTGGGTCGCTGATGGGGAAGTGTAGGAATGCTGGCTGAAGTAGGAGGAAGTGGAGCTTTTTAATGCAAACACATCCAAGGAACTTGTTTCATTCGCTCTTATTCTCTAGCTGCCACAGTAAGCCACATTAATGCATGATGAAGAGTTGTGATGCTGGAGGTGGTGCGGGCTCCCACCGGGCAGTGAGTGTTGAGGTGAGTCGTGCTGAACGGGACTAATGCCACTGCCTGCTGCCCAGCAGTGATGCCTCTCAGTGGGATACAACTCTACGGTCAAGCATGACTGGAGAAGAGACGGGCCATAACATGCGCGCCTAACAAACGTGTAAACGTGCTTGAGTGCTTGTGCACACAAACATAACACATAGAAATCCTTATGGGCTTCCTGTTGCCTTACTGTTGTTTCTGTGAATGTTTTTGTGTTGTTTAATATTACTGACCTATATCTGAATTTGTCATAATCTGTTCTGATGCAATAAATATGCCATAGAATGTTTCAATACAAAATATATTGTCTAGTATCTTCTAAATAGTACATACAGGGAACATCATGGCACAGTTCTATTTTAACTGATGGAGAGAAACCTAAGAGTTCCATGGCCCTTCTCGTGAGGGGAAACCCATAATTCAGAATAAAAATGGGGTTTTGTTATTGTGAGAGACAGTCCCTTTGGTTTCCTACTGTTCCTCTGTGTATACTGAATGAAGTGTTGTGTCAGATTCCAGCTGAGATGATGAGCAGTGTCATCTGATCTCATAAAGAGCATGGAGTACTGCATGGACTCTTGGGAAAAAGATGAATCTGGAGGTCTTTTGTCCACTCAAAATAAGGCCACAAGGTCATTGTTCATCATTGCATAGTCTCTACTGTATAGTTGCCTTACATCAAAAGTGTTTTTTTTTTTTTGTTTTTTGTTTTTTTTTCGTATTTGTAAAATCAAGGTGGTTTGACCTTTGGACTTTAAAGTTGTTATGAAGAAAATACAATATTTTTAGCCTAAGGCAGCTAGGAAAACATCAATATTCTAAGTGAACATCTAAACTTGACTATATAAACTCTGTGTACATGTGGACAGTCATGCAAAAAAGCAAACTGGATGGGTTGCCTGGTCCTGCTTATGGATTTGCTGAAATTTCTGCAATAGCTATACACTTTTTTTTAAAATAGAAAGATCAGTGTACTTCATTAATGTTTAACACCATCCATCAGTTTGCTACTTGGTTTCTGGGCCAAACAAGTCTACTAAACTGTGAAAAAGTTGGAGGGCCACAAGTTAAATAGCCAATAGTAACACAAGCGGAAAGAGATTTATTATTATTTGCAAGACTGCTTGGACTGATCATTTGCAAGATACACTGTATTGCCAAAAGTATTGGGACACTCCAAATCATTGAATTCAGGTGTATAAAATCAAGCACCTAGGCATGCAGGCTGCTTCTACAAACATTTGTGAAAGAATGGGTCACTCTCAGGAGTTCAGTGAATTCAAGCGTGGTACCATGATAGGTTGCCACCTGTGCAATAAGTCTGTTTGTGAAATTTCCTCACTAAATATTCCACGGTCAACTGTTAGTGGTATCATAACAAAGTGGAAGCAATTGGGAACAACAGCAACTCAGCCACGAAGTGGTAGGCCACGTAAAATTACAGAGCGGAGTCAGCGCATGCACAGTGCGCAGAAGTCGCCAACTTTCTGCAGAGTCAATAGCTACAGACCTCCAAACTTTGTGTGGCCTTCAGATTAGCTCAAGAACAGTGCGTAGAGAGCTTCATGGAATGGGTTCCATGGCCGAGCAGCTGCATCCAAGCCTTACATCACCAAGTGCAATGCAAAGCGTCGGATGCAGTGGTGTAAAGCACACCGCCACTGAACTCTAGAGCAGTGGAGACGTGTTCTCTGGAGTGACGAATCACGCTTCTCTGTCTGGCAATTCGATGGACGAGTCTGGGTTTGGCAGTTGCCAGGAGAACGGTACTTGCCTGACTGCATTGTGCCAAGTGTAAAGTTTGGTAGAGGGGGGATTATAGTGTGGGGTTATTTTTCAGGGGTTGGGCCTTTCAGGGGTTAGCCCCTTAGGTCCAGTGAAAGGAACTCTTAATGCTTCAGCATACCAAGACATTTTGGACAATTTCATGCTCCCAACTTTGTGGGAACAGTTTGGGGATGGCCCCTTCCTGTTCCAACATGACTGCGCACCAGTGCACAAAGCAAGATCCATAAAGACATGGATGAGCGAGTTTGGTGTGGAGGAACTTGACTGGCCTGCACAGAGTCCTGACCTCAACCCAATAGAACACCTTTAGGATGAATTAGAGCGGAGACTGTGAGCCAGGCCTTCTCGCCAACATCACTGCCTGACCTCACAAATGCGCTTCTAAGAATGGTCAAAAATTCCCATAAACACACTCCTAAACCTTGTGGAAAGCCTTCCCAGAAGAGTTGAGGCTTTTATAGCTGCAAAGGGTGGCCCAACTCCATATTAAACCGTACAGATTATGAATGGGATGTCATTAAAGTTCATGTGCACGTAAAGGCAGGCGTCCCAAAACTTTTGGCAATATAGTGTACCTTAGAGGGCAACAACCAGTGGACATTCATAAAGCTATTTTAACTAAAAAAAGTATATTGAAACTAACTATTTAAACAGAAAGACCAACTGTATGATGATACATAACATGCAGAAATATATGAATATATAAGAAAACAATTGATTTCATCATTTTGGATGTTTTGTGTTGGCATGGGCTTTGGTGTGCTTTCTTTCTGATCAGCAGGTTATTACTTTCCTGTGCTGTGTGTTTACATGCGCACTTGCTCTCTGGTGTTGAATTATAGCCCACATGTTGAGTAGGCTGGCTGGAGGTGGACAGCACCAGCGCTGTCTCTGGCAGTAATGAGAGTTCATTGCATGCTTGCTGCTGACCAAAGCATTCCTTCGCCACAACAAACAGCCTACTTCCATCCTTACATCCGCAACAAAACTAAGCCTCTGCGCTTTTGTCACATCATATAGGTGTGGCCAAAACAAAACGAAATCACAGATGATTATAATTACATTTTTAAGCAGTGTTCATAATTATTGTTTTATATATGCATTTGCAGATTTTATATTAGATTATGTCATAATATTATATATGTTATTTGAGTAAGTTAGTATGATCTTTAAGGAACTGTCCATGGTGCTGAAAAGCAGAAACTGTCAAGTAGAGAAATTATTCCAGGCTCATCAGTATTTATTTTGGACAACTTGTTTTAATTTACTTACCTTCATGTCTCAATTTTTATGTTCTTCACACAAAGAAAGTCGACTGTGTTTAACTTTGTATGGGGCATACACGTTTGGAATGGCATGGGGGTGAGTAAATGATGACAGAAGTTTTAGTTTTGGATGAAGTATTCCTTTAATGACACCATCAAATAACAGAATGCTTACTCTAATGTCTGTTAGGAGTGTTAAATGAACCTCTGATTTTGTGAACGTCATACGTTCCACACTGTTTTGTAATGTTCAGAGTTTAATCTAAATGACTTAATCTAATTTTGCATTACTCAATACTTAGATTCTTAGTTAAAAAAAAAAAGAAAGAAAAAACAACAGAGCTTCTGCCATAACAATGATTTGTTATATATATATATATATATATATATAATATATATATATGTATGTGTGTGTGTGTAAAAATGTGTTTTTTGAACATTCAAGCATTAAAACCTGTTCTAGTAGACCCAAAAAACAAAATCAAGACTTTTTGAAAAGGTACAATATTGCCATTTTAATGTATTCTGGGTTGCGTTTCTTTTATCTTGCATAGTTTCAAGTAATTAAATTTTGCAATCCTAAAATCATGATTAAATGGTTTAATTGCATTTCCCATCAGAACATACCTTTGTTGACCTTTTGTGTGGTGACCCAGCAGTGATAAGAAAAGTGCGGTCCTATTGGTGACGCTTCGACCTCTCCCAAGGTCATCAGAAGACATAGATATGAATCAGTTTTTTTTTAAAATAGCAACAGTGTCATCTCTCCATCCCTCGGTTCACAGTTGGGAAAAAATGCGACGTTGTTCAGGTAATAAGATGCTCAGCTGACAGCCAGATTGTGACAAATGATCCCGCTTGTGCAGAGACGCTCAATCAGGAATGCTAAGGGCTGGTCTGTAGCCTTACGTTTGCGCCTGAGTAATTGCATTTGAGACTTCATTAATCAACAAACAGACAATAAAGTAAACCCTCATTTAGCCCTGATGAAGCAGAGACTCTCTGGCAGATCTCATAGACTCACAGAGGAAGGAGGAGGAGAGCATCTGTTTGTCATCTCCATTGCAGACAGACCTCTGGCCTCATCATGAAGTCTGAGGGTGGGAAAGAGTTTTGCTTATTTACTGCAGAGGACATTTAAGACATTCAGACTTCTGCAGAGAGTCGAGAGAAATGAAAATGAATGCTCTGCTGGGTTGAGACGTAATACAGCAGGTATGCTGCTAAATGATAAAGTGTATTCATAGGATTAAATAATTATTTCTTATTAATAATGTAATTGTTTATTTTTATATTATAAATTGTATTATTTATATTAATAATGTATAATTAACAAATTAACAGACATACTATCAAAAAGTTTGGAATTAATTTTTTTTTTTTTTTTGATGATTTTAAAAGTTTTTTATGCTCAAGGATGCATTTATTTGATGAAAAATACAGAAAAAACATTAATATTGTAAAATATTATTTTTAAAAGGGTTAGTTCACCCAAAAATGAAAATTCTGTCATTTATTACTCACCCTCATGCCGTTCCACACCCGTAAGACCTTCGTTAATCTTCGGAACGCAAATTGAGATATTTTTGTTTAAATCCGATGGCTCCGTGAGGCCTACATAGGGAGCAATGACATTTTCTCTCTCATGATCCATAAAGGTACTAAAAACATATTTAAATCAGTTCATGTGAGTACAGTGGTTCAATATTAATATTATAAAGCGACGAGAATATTTTTGGTGCGCCAAAAAAAACAAAATAACGAATTATTTAGTGAAGGCCGATTTCAAAACAGCGCTTCAGGAAGCTTCGGAGCATAATGAATCAGTGTGTCAGCAGTTGGAATATTTAGTAGTGAGGAAATTTCACGAATGAACTTACTGCACAGGTGGCAACCTATCACGGTACTACGCTTGAATTCACTGAGCTCCTGAGAGCGACCCATTCTTTTACAAATGTTTGTAGAAGCAGTCTGCATGCCTAGGTGCTTGATTTTATACACCTGTGCCCATGGAAGTGATTGAAACACCTGAATTCAATGATTTGGAATGGTGTCCCAATACTTTTGGCAATATAGTGTGTATATATATATATATATATATATATATATATATACAAACAACATTTTCATTATCATCAATTTGTTTATAAATTATTACTTTCAGCAGGTTGTGACATAACACGACTAGGCCTTTCATGGGTTATCCAGCTAGGTTCTGCTAGCTTCTGCTTAAATTGCATCATATAAGATCTGTCCCTCACCACAGTCCAAAACACACTGCGCCACACAGAGATAAGACAGCACAGGAGTCCTCCGTCTGTTTCCAGCGCAGCTTTCTTCTCCGCATAGTCTTTATTAAATGGCAGGCCAGAGCTGGTATGTCAGGCCCGGCGTCCTCCCTTTGAAAGACTCTCATCAGCATTGATCTGCCTGCTTGCCCATGGGAGCAAAGAAGCTGTAGAGATGAAAGCTTCCCTGTCTGCTGTCACCTACTGACACGCATCCATGCGCTTACACATACATACACGTACACAATGTGTCCTTGCCTTGTCCTCTCAAGTTTACCTGAGTTGAAGAAAGGTGAACTAGCAGGAGGAGAATATTCAACAGGGGAAAAAAGAGAGAGTTTAAGGGAATTAAATTTAAAAAAATTTAATGCCCAAAAGATTAGATTCTAACAGGGTAATTTTGCAACCAAACAATGAAAATAAATTCATTTAGACTTATAAGTCTTTATTGATTAAGTCAATAAATAGTGTATATTCAGTATTTTGTAGTCTTTTAATATCCTAGATCAATTATTCTCAACGTTTTTGTGCCCCCATTGTTCACAACAATATTCTAAGGCCTCATGACTTATCCAATTGTGTATAATTTACTAGAATTAATGATAGAGATTTTTTTGGGGAAAAAAAAAAAAAAAAATACTCACATTTTCTACCTGACAAAATGTTTTAGGTCTTTGCGTAACCAGAAAAAATGTATATACATTAATGTTTATTTTTAGCTGCCATTTTGGTTGTAATGCTTGTTTTGTCATATTATTTGTCTTATATAATAATTTTAAGTCATCGTAAGACCCTCTTAGAAGTTTGATGAGGATAAGAACCACCGATTAGTTAAATAAACTAGAGATGGATGGATGGATGGTTGGTTGACAATATTAACCAACTTGCATATTATATTAAAACATTTAAATTCATGTCAATTGTCATTGTTTTGAGCAGATTAAATGAAGTGAAAGTTCAGAAGAACAGAATACCCAAAATTTATACGAATATAGTGCCAGGATATTTGGGTTCTTGTGCACAGCCCATAGAAAACAACAAGGGTCAATTGAACGCTTAATTTGCACAAAAGATTAACATAACTGCACATGATAGTTGATGAGTTGAATCAACTCCACACCAACTACATAAATGTTTCCACTAATCATTCAGAAATGTCCAGATGCATTCTAAAGGTTGTAACTTCTTCCTGAGTCTGGACACCGTTACTGACAATCGTCATTTTGGCTGCATGAGATTCTCTAGCTTTGTTGTTCTTGAGCAACCAAAGCACGAGCTGTTAAAGCTCAGCCCTCTTCTGGAAAGGGAGCAGCAGCTCATTTCCATTTAAAGGGACACACAAAAACGGTGTGTTTTTGCTCACACCCAAATAGTGGCAAATTTGACAAGCTGTAATAAATGATCTGTAGGGTATTTTAAGCTGAAACTTCACATACACACCAGAGACTTATATTACATCTTGTGAAAAGGGCCATAGGTCCCCTTTAAGCTCAGCTTTGTGGAATAATGCTTATTACCACAAAAAGTAGTCATTCCTTGTTTTCTTAAAAAAAAAAGAGGTTACAGTGAGACAATTACAGTAAAGTGATAGGATACATTTTTTGGAGGGTTTAAATGCAGAAAATCAAAGCTTATATTTTGTCTATTTAGCTTACTGTATATTGAAGTCTGAATATTCCTTCAAGATTTTTAAAATAGCTTTTGAACAGTGAATTTGAGGCAGTTTAAAACTAAGAACCTTGAAAACCCTGTCCCTCTTATTTCAGACAGAAGAGACAGCCTGGGTTGAGGCATTTGCCGGAATAAGAGAGAAACTGCGATCTGTCCTTCCTCCCACCTCCTGAGAGGCCCATTTGAAGCATTAGAGCTTTGAGGGATGGAGGTGACTCAGAGAGATGTCAGAGTGGAGGGCACAGACTCAATCCCTCAGCTTTGTGCAGAAGGACAGAATCTATGCCTGCTTCTCTGCGGCGCTTGCAGTCAGATGCCAGTGTGCTGCATGTCAAACAGCCAAGCAGTGCCTCTATCCACCTGACACACGTACACACACACGCAAATCCTTCCCCCATTTCAATGGCTCTCCTTTACACCTCCAAACTTCGCAAAGGCTCTCAGCTGACCATGCCTCGTCTCGGTTCTTTGTTCAGTCTCCAAGCCTTTGCTTCTTCTCATACAGCTTAGCTCAGGGGTTTTGGTTGCTAGAGGTCCTTGTCACAGACTTGCAAGCTTCACCACTTCAGTTAGAAGAGGCCGTATGGACCTTAGTCAGGGTTGATGCCAAGTTTAATTTTACTTTAATGAAAATGAGCCTGTGAAGGATAAAAGAGCAAACTGTTCAGTAGATTGGAATAACTTGCTGTATACAATCAGTATGTCGATTGGTCAGATGACCTAACATTAAAAATATGTACACTACCATTCAAAAGTTTGTGGTCAGTAAGATTTGTCTTATTCATCAAGGATGCTTTAAAGGGTTAGTTCACCCCAAAATGAAAATTCTGTCATTAATTACTCACCAATCATTATGAATGTCTGTTACTTTAGATCAATTTAATCTGCCACAGTCACTCGTTTACTGAAATCACGTGACTTTGGCAGATTAAATTGATCTAAAGTAACAGACATTCATAATGTTACCAAGGATTCTATTTCTATTTCTAATAAATGCTGTTCTTTTAAACATTCTATTCATCAAAAAATCCTGAAAATCACAGCTTTCAATGATAAAATTAAATTAAGCAGCACCAAAACAGCATAATAAAATGATTTGAAGGATCATGTGACACTGAAAACTGGAATATTGGTTGCTGAAAATTCAGCTTTGTCATCAAAGGAATACATACGATTTATATTAAAATAGAAAATAGTTATTTTAAATTGTGATATTTCACAAAGATGTTACTGTATTTTCTATCAAATAAATGCAGAGATTTTTTCTTTCAAAAGCCTTAAAAAATCTTACCAACCCTTTTGAACTGTAGTGCATTTTAGAAAAAAAAAAATTAATTAAATTAAAAGAATAAAATAAACAATAGTTACAGTTACAGTGCCCCAAAGCTATGGAAAACTTTTAAAAATTAAATGTTATGTAGGACCTTGGAGTAACCCGTTTGTTGAGGGTATGCAACATGAACTTTTGGCACCCATCGTGCAAAGGCAGTTTGCTTGGCCTCCAGACATGAGAAACTAGAATTAATGAGAAAAAGTTTGTTTAGAAATATTTTCAGGATGTTACAATAAGTGATTTTCTATTCTTTTAATGCCAGTGAGCCCACTTAAAATCATAAAAAGACAAATTAATATACATTATATACATTTAGTCTATGATTTGTGTGTCATCCCTACAGTGTGTTCCATACTTTCTATTGCAATATCCCCTTTTCTGCACTTTTGTATAGGACCTTAAGACAGTGCAACCCGTCTGTAATGAAAGGTCCCTCACAGCCTTGTTTCAACTGACATTTAACTATGGAGACCAATGTCTATACATAGAACAACTTTACATTTAATCTCACTGTTTTGTCAGCCCTTTGGTACCCTGTTCCAGCTTTTTCTTGTTCTCTGGTTCTTTCCAGACTCTTTCCTCACTACACATCATGCGTTTTTTTTTTTTTTTTTTGCCATCATCCCCTCTGGGAGTCAGCTGGGCCGGCAGAGGCTGTTTCATCACCGGTGGCGTAATACTAAGCATCTCACTGCTGATGCTAAAGGAGAAGTTACTTGACATTTCAGCTGACAATGACCTCATAGACTTTGTGTGTGACACTGACAGTGTGGTTTCTTCCACATATTTTTTTTAACAATACCATCCACAATGCTTTGTGCAACACTTTGCTTACACTTGCAAATTATGTAGCAAATTGTTATAAGGATAGACCATCCACATGCATGAACATTCACATACATGATGTGGTACAAGGTTTACATGTGTGCTTATGATCTGCTAATGATCTTCAAAAAAAAAAAAACAAGGTTGAGATTAGATTTTCTATTTTCTATTATTATTATTATTATCATGCTGCAACATGTTGCTATATTCTCCTTGATGAAGTTAGTTTTACCTATTTGCTATTTTTGTCTGTTCCTGTTAATAATAATAATAATAATATTATTAATTTTTATTTTATTTTATTTTATTTTATTTTATTTTATTTTATTCGTACAACAGTCCACATATAATAACAGAAAAGAGTCCAAAAATGAACTCCCTTCAACTTTTCTTTTTATGTGTCCAAAAAGCAGAGAATGAAAACTCATCATCCAAACAGGAACAGAGAAAAAAGTGTTCTATCTTCATCAAAGGAGAAAAGTAGCTTGCATAAGAAAAACTACTGTCAGCAGAGAAAACAAACAGTTCTTGACAACCAGCCAACAACATGATGTGCTTATTAAAAAAAATCAACAGGTAAAGACTAACGCATAAGAATATTTTAGAATAAATCCCTAATCATAGGACTAAGTGAATGAATCATTCAATATACATACATACATTAAGAGACTTATTTAGAGAAAGAAAAGCCGCATGAGGTGTTCCTCACCAATCAACAATATTATTACTGTATTGCAAACATGGTATGCATGTGTGCAAACATAGATTAGTCCTGCCATGCGTTTGGCACCTCCTCATTTTCATAGTTCTTATTTCCTCAGAAGGGAGATTAAATCTTGATGATATGCAGATTGACAAAGTGTGACCTTTAAGTGAGCTTATTATAGTGCTGTGAGGTTAAAGAGATTTTTCAATACAGTGGAGGAAATTGGTCTATTGGCGACTCTTTTCAGTCCTCGACATTTGCATGACAATGTTTCATATCGCACATACTGACTAAGAAATTTATATCTCAGTTACGGCTGTAATTTCTTTTTTTTTTTCTACATCTTTTTTTGATGTTGCAGACATTCTCGATGAATATAACAGTGTAAGAAAGCAAAGTAGTTATAGTGCCAGTAGGATTTGGCTTGTTTAAAGAATACAGTTTTGTGTTTTCTTTTTTTTTGGTATGCCTTCATATGAGCAATGGACCGAGGCATAATCAGATTTCATGACTGACGTCTTGCCTTGAAGCTTACTAATTTTCACAGTTCGCCCACTTGTGAGTCAGTTTCAAATATTAGTTGAAAAGCTCAAACATTAGATATTCTTCACCAGTGCCATTATTTCCCCTCTTAGATAATTTAAACACGACAGTTTTCCTTTTTTATGAGTTTCAAAGTGCAAAGTATATGTCAAAAATGGAGCTTAGAAGTGTTCAGCAACAAATAGCATTGGGCCACAGCCTGAGCATGAGTAATCAACCACTTTACTGTGCACTTTGAGGAGAGTCTCCAAAACTGAAAGCTACAGTCACGAACCCTGAACACAATTAGCCTCAGACACACCAGCACTTACCACCCTCACAGGTCACACTCTTCATTTATCAAGAGTATTCTCCTATTTTTCTTCTACTCTTTAATTCATGTGCATGTAATCCCTTTTCAGTCCTTCACTAAACATAAGCAGAAGCTTAAGAGGCTAAGGCGAAGGCCATTTTATCATTTCAAATCCCATGAAGAAGGATTACGACAGGCATTTTGGGTTCGGTACATCTTGTTACCTTCTATCAAATTGTGAAATTGTGAGTCAGTCACGATAAACCAACCACAAAGGTTTATGTGAAGGCATTGGTTGCTGTTTGTGTCTGCATTACCCATGTCAAAAATAAGATCTCCATTCTTTGAGCTACTATATGGATGCAGCTGAATCTCATGAAAGCATTAGAAGAACGATTCTCTGTTTAATTAGCCACTGAACCCTTCAAGAGATAATTATTCTTCTTGTATCCAACATTTTATTCAAGCTCCTCCTGTGCTGAGCAGTAAACAAAAAAAAGTCTGTGAAACTGAAGTTGTGACACACGCTAATTAGTCATTTTTCCACTGTTGTCTGCGCTGGCATGCTGCTGTGAATGCATTGGATATGAGTCAAGAACTTGGAGCTGTCAACGGAGACTTCTACTTTGATGTTTTGAAAACGCTCTTTGAAAACTATCTAATGACCCTGTCTGTCCTTTTGTGAAGTGTCTGTAATTGTTGATGACTTCGCTGCAAAGAGTTCTGTGGCCTTCCTCTGCGTGGAATGATTTTCATTTACCAAGGCATAATGTTAGGGTACTACATATACAGTGTGGTAGCTTGAATGTCATTTCAATTAGTAAAATGATATACTGTAGGAAGTTAAAGATGATTTCATGGTTTGTTTGCTTTCTTTTTTGAAAGAACAATACTTTTATCTTGCAAGGATGCATTAGGTTGATTCAAAGTAACAGCAAAAACATTTATAATTTCTTTTTTTTAACTTTCTATTTGTCAAAAAAATGTATCACAGTTTCCATAAAAAATATTAAGCAGCAAATCTGTTTTTGACATTGGTAATAAAAAATGAAAGCTGAGCACCAGATAAGCATATTAGAGTGTTGGGGAGTAAATGTTGCCATTTTGTTGACAATTTTATGTTTCTGAGGATGTTCTGGTATGTTGGGAGCAGAGGTCTGTCATTTTGACGGACAGGATCGTAAAAATTCCGTCATAATCAATTATTACCCATCATTTTAATTTTTATATTTTAAAGATAAGACATTTAATAGTTTCTGTTTTCGTTCACATTTTCATTTTTATTCACAAACTTACAGGATAAGCAAATAGGCCTAAGGTATGCATTTATTTATATTATGAAAAGAAAGTTGAACAAAGACTGTGCGTCACTTTTTAGTTTTCAGTTGCCTCTTTACTATTTTACAGAACGAAATAAGCATGAATGAACAATAGAAAATATGTTGAAAGATACAGTAGCTTACTGAAATCTGTATCACGTCTTAATCAGTTAATCAGTTCACGCAACATTATACCTCAGAAAAGCCATTCGTTGACCATAAACTTGATAGTCAGCAAGGAAAATAACAAAACAAACCATTTAAAACAAAACAAACTGGTTTAGAAACTTAATTATGCAAGTATAAGTATTATAACTTTATTATTATAAAATGGACTTAAACTGGGTGCTCTCCTGTGTGTAATCAAACACATCATTTTCATTTTATTCTGGAGACTGAACTCGCGCTCTGCTGCCACACTGGAATGCACTCACCACCAACTAGACAGGGGTGGGAATTACAATTACAAGTTTCATCAGCCTCAGTGTAATCTGTCAAAATGACGGACGGCCTTCAGATTGGGAGTTACAAGAGGACACATTACATTTAGTGTGCTAATGTAGATTACTGCTGGCTAATATTTAGCAGCACTCTAAAAAATAATGTGTTGGCTCAACAAAATAAAATTAACGCAACAGTTTGTATCATTTTTTTTGAGTTATGAAAACTTTGAGTGAATTTACTTTGAACCAATAAGCTACACTGAATCAGAGGAAATTAATAATTTCCAGAGGTGTAAAGTATTTGAGTAAATGTAATTAGTTACTGTACTTAAGTATCTTTTTGGCTACTTTGTAGTTGAGTATCAAAGATATTGGCAACTTTTACTCTCTACTTGACTACATTTTTTAACAAGTAAATGTACTTTTTACTCCACATTTGTGATCAGTAATGCAATTACACACTATATTTTTCATGGCAGCTAACTTTTTCTGCAGCAGATTGTTTCTGATATAAAGAAGCGATATCGCCATCTAAGGGCATTGAAGTTACTATATCTTGTGCGTTTTGCCTTTACTCACCCAAACTTGTCAACAAGGCTACTTTACGTGAATGCGAGTGCATTAGCAGGTATAGTTGCTGATCGCAGGTGTTTGATTTATTAGATGAGGAAATGACTGCAGCTGGTGATGAGGCTCAAACCAGCACGTACAGTAGACTTTGACTATTTAATTTTACTTAACATTGTTTTATTTATCTGCTTTATTGACAAGACCTTTTTGAAGGATATTGGTTTACTCATGACCTTTTTGTGCACTTGAGCTTAACTGAGACTTGAGAGTTTGTAGACGTTTAAAAGGTTGTTGTGTCGACCTTGATTTATTGCAATATCGAGGTGTTCAGTTTTATTTTGATTTTAGAAAATAAACTTGATTTCTCATCTTCAATTGTTTCTTATTTTCAGCGTAAGTAAAATACTTAAGTACTGTTAAAATCAGATACTCTAAGACTTTTACTCAAGTCGTATTGGAATTGGTGACTTGTAACTTGTAGTGGAGTCATTTTCGATGTAAGGTATCTGTACTTTTACTCAAGTATGGTTTTCAGGTACTCTTTACACCTCTGATAATTTCTAGCATAAACACAAATTATAAGTTGATTACTCAAAAAAATTAAGTCACTCCAACTAGCAGAGTTGTGACCCTGAAACCAATTAATCTTATCTATTTCCGGTCAAATCAACAGCTATAGCGCATGCTAGCATAACTTACTTAACATGTATATTTAATGAACAAGTAAGATATTACTTGCCACTGGCATAGGCGCAGTCATTGGTTATAGAGTCAATAGTGTTTACCTTCATGTATCTACTCTTCAGCACAATGGTAACCACAATAACTTCAACATTACAGAAACACATTTAAATGTCAAACATAACATCATTAAACACTAACAGGTCTTTCCTTTTACTAAAAACAAAGTTGTGGTAACAGGTCACCTGGATTATTTTTTAGAGTGAGCAAGAGAGTCAATAGTTTCCTTCAAAAAGTATTTGAGTAGAGTTTATAGTGTGTGGAACTACTGTCAAAAAATTATTTATCTAATAAAATGAAATAATTTAGAATTAATTATTTTAAGTATAACCCATCTGGTTTATATTTACCTGCTTAGTATTTTTTCATGGCTAAATCATATTTGTGTCTGAGATAACTTTGTCGGGCCATATCACACATTTTTCTCTGTTTAGTGTATGCTAGATTAAGCATAGACCTCTTTAAATGGTATGTCTGGAAGTGTAATTTACTATAAATTCTATCTCTGTCTCTTCAAGAAGCCCCAAAGGCTTTCTGAGCTGTGTGATTTAAAAAGGTCATTAAATTCCTCTTGGTTACTATATTGAGAAACCGTCTTGGACATTATATAACTCTGGGTAACTGAGTTCATAAATTGCCTTGTAAATACTTCTATAAACTCAGTCCTCTGACCCCAGCTGGACTTTATCTCACCTCCAAGTTTTTATTTTCAACACTGTATTGTGTACCAGTAGAATATTTGGCCAGAGGGACACAGTTAAAATGCAGCGAACACCTGCTAACATCTGGCTAAAAGCTAGCTCTTCCCGCAAATAAGCCCTAGCAATAGAGATTCACTTCTGGAGAAACACTGAAGGCAATTAGTTTAAAAGGCATTACTTGACATTTAACTCCTGGCCTCTTTATGAGCCAGTGAAAAGCTGACATTTGTATGTGACTGAGGCATCGCTGGACTGCAATTTGGCTGGCAGAAGGGTCCAAGACCCACAGACTGGGCCAGGGCTGTCTGCACCCGGGCTCAGAGCAGACAACCAGAAGGGGGGAGGCAGTAGGTCAGGCTGAGTCTTTAGGCAACCCAGTGCTCAGTAATTGGCAGAGAACTGTGAATGTACTGTACAGTCAAACTGCAGAAGAGTGTGGGGTGAAATACTTCCACCCCTGTTGGATGAGGTTGAGGTCTTATCCTAGAAGGAGAAAGAGGCATAACATATGTAATGTCCAGAATATCACGAAAAGGACTTTCTGAGGCATGCTGTACAATGATCTATACTGTATATAGTTAGGTACAGCTCAGTGGTTCTCTAGGCTAACAACCAAAAGGTTGCAGATTCAAACCATGCAAGGAGTGATCTTTGAACTTAACACCAAATTCAAGGGAGATTGTTTCTGTAATAGATGTTTTGTTGCTACGGATGAAATAATCTTTTAAAGAACTAATTAGTAACTACATGAGCACCAGATTTGTCTGGATGGCAGAAAAAAAATTCAGATTTTAGGAATTAGCTGCCTTTTAATTCATGAGTTGAATTTGACATGAATTGGGTGGACCCATAAGATATTGGATTAGAATTTGAACTGGAATTTCAATACATTATATTTTTAATTTGAAGTTCAGTATTTATTGAAAGTAAACTTTTAATATTGTGGTGATTATTGCACAAAAGGTTATAGTTTTGCGCAATTAGGTATTTTATTCTCACCAAGGCTGCATTCATTTGGTTAAACATACAGTAATAACAGAATTATTGTGAAATTTGATTACAATTTATAATATTTGCTTTCTATTTTAATATATTATAAAATGTAAATTATTCAGTCTGACAATTTTGAAAAAAAAAAGTTGAGCTGCTTAATATTTTTGTGGAACTATGATCCATTTTTTCAGGATTCTTTGATGAAAAGAAAATTCCAAATAACATTATTTGAAATATAAATCTTTTGTAATATTATAAATGTCTTTACTGAAAAAAAGGTATTAATTTCTTTCTTTTTTTAAAAATCTTACTAATATATGTATTTTGTATTTTAAAGATGTTTTTTTTTTTTTATCCTAAGTGATATTGCATAAGATATACATTTTATCAGTTCATGCATTCCCTGGGAATTGAACCCAATCGAACCCCAGTCAAACCGTCTGAACTACAGGAATGTATTATAATTATATACAAATTAAAATGCTGCATGCAGTTTTCTACCTCTATTCAAATTCAATTCAGGTTCAGCAATTGAATTGAAATTTAAAAAGCTTTGTCAATTGAAGTCTGGATAGCACACAATCCATCCTGCTGAATAGCTTATGGTAATACTTTACCTGCTGCTTTTGTTAGTTGCTACTTGTGTACTGTGGAAATTTTAGATGAAATGGAATAGTGCCATCAGTTTTCAAACATTTCATGCCTTATGAATAATAAGTTTAAGAAGAAACAAACAAACAAACCAAGAAACTGCAACTACAAATGTGTATGCAAACTGTTAGAAAGAAGCTTGACAGACTCCCCCTTTCACTCAATCAGTCTTCATCTTCGTAAAACACTCCTCCAATTTTTAAGAAAGCTCAAAGACTAGCGTAACCCTGGATTAGTGCACATAACAAGGATGTCAGCAGTGTTCTGATATAATATAGTGCCCTGACTCAAAGATGTATGGCTGGGCTTGATTTATCGTGCGTGAAACGCTGACTACAGGTATTGGCAGGGCTTACATGACCCCGCGTCTCATGCCACATATACATAACCGGCTAATGGTGATGGATCTCCTGCGCTGACTGCAAATGCAATCTATTTTCATGACATCTGTCAATCAACCTGGGCTCACCGTAATCAATTTCACTTCTTGCTAGCTCTCTGAAGTGCTGTGCGTCCAACTCTCATGGGAGGATAGCTGTTTTAGGCTTGTTTTTTTTCAAGTAGGAGCAATTGCCTGCAGCTTTCTTTTGCTTTAATATAATGCTCCCTAACTTTGTTTTTATCTAAATGGCTGCAAGTATTAGCTCTAGCTGTGACCCCTGTAAACTGAAATGAGAATTGATTTAGCTGAAAAGAGCTTCCAGTTTATGATGAGGATTCCACTCCCTTGACAAATAGCCTGATGCCACTCGCACACACACACTACTATCACTAACAACAGCAGTACAAAACAAATGGGAATGCACTAAATGCCTCCAGCTCATGGCAATGAAGCAAATATAAATTAGCTTTGCTAAAAAGATCCAATTAATGTAATTAGGATTCTCATTCGCTGAAATGAAAAGCAGTGGGAGTTAGCTGAGGATAGGGTTCGGCAAACCTAGACACATGTGCCACCATTGGCACGTGAGCAATATTGAGAGAGAGTCACCAAAGTCACCATTAAAAATCAAAATCAACACTTCCTGTTTGTCTATCATGTATATGTGTATATTAGTGATTCTCAACCGTCTTGACTCATTGTTCAACACAGTATTTGCAGGCTATAAAATATAGGCTAAGTGTTTTCTGTTTTCTAATGTAAAGCTGCTTGTTTAAAAAAAAATTGTTTAGATTAAAATATATTATCTTAATATTCATAATAATTTATTAATTTAAATATTTTATTCCATCCTGCGGCCCTCTTCAAAGTTTGCTGAACCCCCCTATCCACCTTTTTCCTACACCACATGACGCTTTGTGCGAATTATGGGTGTAATTTCCATTAAACTGTAAACAATCAGTAAGAGGCTCGCTCTATGAAAGCAATAATACGTTTTTTTTTTTTTTTTTAACTGGGTACAATGAGATTACATTATACTCACCCTTCAACCATCGAACATTAAAAGGACGTTTATAAGTGTAAAAGCATCAACAAGGTACGTTCAACAGACCATGAATAACCCCAAAAGCGCGATTTTATTTTCCACAGCAATAATGGACGGTTAAATATCACTGTAGTAATATATATCTGTATTATATAACGTACGTTGGCTTAATCAAAAATGTTCATTAACTTCAGCATTGTGTGATACTATTTCAAAGTGATTTCCACCATTTTGACAGATACTGTAATAAATTGTATTTACCTGTGAAAACAAACCTGGAAAGAGACTTGAGGATTTGAGGAGAAAAACAAGAGATTCTTTGTGCATTCCAGTGAATTATTAATGGGATATATCGTAAATTAAATCGGGAGAACAGACCACAAATGTGCAGTATATGTTGTCCTTTTTCATACTATTGCAATGGAATGCAAAGGGATAACAATAAAATAATCATGAGGAAAAGAATGCAGCGAATGAACAGAGGTCTTGCCACGTGACAAATACCAAGAGTTACGCTATTCTCATGATGTCTGAAAATAAAACATGAAGGAAAATTGACAGCTCATTCAGTCAAACTGAAGGATAAGCTTTATTTGTAGGGCTTATGATTTGAAATGATTTGTCAGTCTTTTTGAATGGAAGTTCCCCAAACTAGAATTGCCCTTAATTCAAAATGCAGTTGGCTTGTCAGGAATAAGGTGGATAGTGGACCTCGGCCCCCTGGTTAAGAACCACTATATACACTCACCGGCCACTTTATTAGGTACACCTGTTCATTTGTTCGTTAACGCAAATATCTAATCAGCCAATCATCTCTGAGTATGGCTTGAGTATTTCAGAAACTGCTGATCTACTTGGATTTTCATGCATATCCATCTCTAGGGTTTACAGAGAATGGTCTGAAAAAGAGATATTATCCAGTGAGTGGCAGTTCTGTGAGCAAAAATGCCTTGTTGATGCCAGAGATCAGAGGAGAATGGCCAGATTGGTTCAAGCTGATAGAAAGGCAACAGTAACTCAAATAACCACTCTTTACAACCGAAGTCTGCAGAAGAGCATCTTTGAACACACAACACGTCGAGCCTTGAATCAGATGGTCTTCAGCAGCAGAAGACCAAACAGGGTGCCACTCCTGTCAGCTAAGAAAAGGAAACTGAGGCTACAATTCACACAAACTCACCAAAATTGGACAATAGAAGATTGGAAAATTGGTGCCTGGTCAAAATGAAAATGAAAGCATTGATCTATCCTGCCTTGTATCAGTGGTTCAGGCTTGTGCTGGTGGTATAATGGTGTGGGGGATATTTTCTTGGCACACATTGGGTCCCTTAGTACCAACTGAGCATCATTTAAACGCCACAGCCTACCTGAGGATGTCCATCCCTTTATGACCACCATGTACCCATCTTCTGCACTGTAAAAAATCTTTTGTTGACTTAACTCAATATATTTTGTTATCTTTTTGCATGGGTTTTTTTTTTTTTTAGTTTTACTTACTTATTTGGATAAGTTTATCTGACAAATTATAAAGTAACCTGAACTGATTAAACTTAGTAATGAAAACTTCACTGTAGTTATCTGAACTTATATTTTAGTCATGAAAACTTCACTTCACATTTTAAAATTTCTTGTTGTCTGGACAATCTAGTTATCTCTACTGAAAAAAAAAAAAAAAAAAAAAGTTGAAATAACTAAATTGCAAAAATATTTTTACAGTGTGATGGCTACTTCCAACAGGATAATGCATTATGTCACAAAGTTTAAATCATCTCAAACTGGTTTCTTGAACATGACAGTGAGTTCACTATACTCAATGGCCTCCACAGTCACCAGATCAATAGAGCACCTTTGGGATGTGGTGGAATGGGAGATTCATGGATGTGTAGCCGATAAATCAACTGTGTGATTCTACATGTCAATATGGGCCAAAGTCTCTAAAGGAAAGTTTCCAGCACCTTGTTGAATCTATGCCACGAAGAATTAAGTTCTGAAGGCAAAAAGGGTCCAACCCAGTAGTAGCAAGGTGTACCTAATAGTGGCCAGTGAGTTTATACATACAAATGTTTGTGTGTGTGTGTGTGTGTGTGTGTGTGTGTGTGTAATGTATGTGTGTGTGTGTTTATAATTGTATATATTTGTTAATATGAAACATGTACGAAATTGACTGGAAACTTTTAATTCTCCAATAAGTAGAAATCCAGTTTCAGCTTTCAACAATATAATTTTTTTCTTATTACCCTATTATTTTTCTTTCTTTCTTTCTTTCTTTCTTTCTTTCTTTCTTTCTAAATGTGGGAGGTTCATGGAACCAGCAGGGTCTCTGTTGATAGTTTCTTTTCACCATACATTGATCTTTGAAATGTGTAATACAGTAGTCTTCTATGTCTGTCTTTGTGCAGTTGCTCAAAATGAATTTGCTTATGAGACCATGTTAGTGATGTTTTTTTTTCATTGCTTCGTATGTTGCAATTCAATTTAGCTCACCTTTTCACACTGTATTTTATGTCATCGGATTGTTGTCATTAAAAGAGAGTTCTCATAGAACCACATAGGTGTGCATATTGATTTCTGAGGATGTCTGGGGTTTTTTTTCCCCCAAATTCTAGTGCATATTAGTTATTTATTGAACAGATTTTTTGAGCAGGCACTGCCTCCTTGAACATAACACCCCTGGTAGAAATCAACAACTTGACGACACCCGATGTTCTTCACTTCAGAAAAAATGTGACATTTAAAAGTCTACAGTACTGTCAACATATAGAAAAGTTTCCACATAAGATGACAGATGTGCAGGTGTGTATTTTTTAAAGGTTACTAGCGTCTTTTTGTATGTAGTGTTGTTTATAACACCAGTACCTTTCTGTCGGCTCCATTTCTCTTGGGCCCTGGGTGATATTTATGTTTTGTGTGGAGGTTGGGGGAACATCTCGTTTCAAACTTCAGAAAAGCAAACTCTGCAACTCTGGGTAGCAAGTATGTCCTATTTCAGATTTCTCATCTGGAGGTCATTCTTTCTCAGCCCACCATCCTATTTTGGGTAAGAGACCAAAAGAGAAAGAGCAACAAGACAATTAGAAGAAATGGTAATACCAATGCAGTGGTACTAACTCTTATCAAAAGTTACCAGGCAAAAGTATATATATATATATATATACCGTATGTGTGTGTGTGTTAAAATAATCAGCGTGTTAGAATGATTTCTGAAGGATCATGTGACACTGAAGACTGGAGTAATGGCTGCTGAAAATTAAGCTTTGCCATCACAAGAATAAATTACATTTTAAAATATATTAAAAAAGAAAACTGTTGTAATTTGTAATAATATTTCAAAATATTAATGTTTTTACTGTATTTTTATCAAATAGATGCAGCCTTAAACATAAAAAAGCCAAAAAATGATTCCAAACTTTTGACTAGTAGTGTACAGTATATATTTTTTCCATCTCAAAGCCCTCAATCCAATTCAGTACTTTTATTGCTATCTAATAATGAACTGGACCAATGAATCACTCTTTCTAAAAATATTCACTTAGTTCATCTGTTTAATCCATTGTAATTTTTTAGAGTTTGTTGGCCTTAATTAGACTAATCAGTTTTATCAGAGCTACTTGTCACTATACTTGAAGTCACAGACATCATTTTGAAGACAAATTTTCACCCCAAAATGAACTTTTTACAAATTATTGTGCTTTGAAGCTTCGCAAAGCACCATAAACGTATCACAATGACTTGTGCACTACAATGCCAGGTCTTCTGAAGATAATCTACGCTTTGCGTATAGGAACATACCGCAAATTCAAATCATTAAGTTTTATTGTGGTGTAGAACAGCTTCTATTCTCTTCTTTTATTCTTCTCTTTCTGTAGTTCTGAAGGAGTTCCATAACCTCCTGATTGTGTAGGTTCTTGAATGACTGCACTTAGCAAATCAGCTGGAGCTTATTTTTGCCCATTTCAAACCTTGTTGTTTTTATTCTGTAGCAGTAGAGAAGATGAAGGACCCAAGACAATGTTTTTGAGACATTTGTGTTATACGCAAAAAATAGGAGACCTTGACTAATACTAGCTTTTTATATTTTAGAATATATTTTCAGTGTTTTGCTGAGGGATTGTTGTTTTGTTTATCAAAAGTAATACTGTAGTTACATTTGGATGTATTTGAACCATGATATCAGCATTGACCTACAAAGTCCTGGGATTGACAGTGATATATGTAGGAATTAAGTTTAAAAAATTCACATATCACACATTCATTTGAGTAACTTTTTATGCCTAAAAACAAAATAGCAACCCTTGCTATTGTGCCATTAAATATGTTAAAAATTATTATTAGAAATGTTCAAAAATCATTTCAGTTTTGAATGAGCAAATAAGCTTGATCAATACGTCATTGATTCATCAAAACAGTTTAAGTTGAATGTTATATTATTTGTTCATACCATAATTAATATTTGTAAAATAAGCCTTCACTGTTATAGTAAGACAAGTTATTAATTATAAAAAAAGTAAGCTTCAGTGTTAAAAAGAAACTAGTTGTGTAGGATAGAAACTTTTTCCCTTTTGCTTATCTTATCGCTCGCAAATGCTGAAAAGAAAAAGGCAGTTAGTCACTGACAACACTCCGTCACAACACTCATTCGACAGAGAGAGTGATGCTTGACAGAGCTAATGACAGAGAAACATCGTCTGGAGTTATTTCACACTAAATAATGACAAAGCTGAATGTGACATTAAAAGTTTGTTAAAAGATTGATCTTGCTCTGTAACTCTTGAAAAATGATAAACAAAACAAACCAGGTAATTTGCAGTGAAGGTCAAAGAAATGTTAAAAATGATGACTTTCATGATGTTACATTTCTTTAAGTACCATTTTTATCTTCAGAAATGTAAAAAACCTTCTCTTTTATATTGGCAACATTGACCTTTGGATTACTTTGCTGTCTGATCTAAAAGAACATAAGTGGTATTGCTTTGGTTGCTGATTCTAGGCGATTTTTGTGGGCTGAGATTCAGTCATCAGCCTCTTGGAATCAAACAATCTCAGTGAGATGATACAGACGCACATTGAAATGCTGAACATGTTATTCACAAGCACAAGATGTGTTTCACAGAGAGAAAGAGCACAATTAAAATATCCACTCAATTTTTATTCCTCCCAGACTCATTCTTTTCTTTAAGAACGTGCTTGCAAGTCACCATGCTGCAAACAATTAAACAGAAGACCACGTTCTTTGTGGCACAAAATTAACAGCTGTTTTGGCTGTTAATTGAAATGAATCCCAGCTGACCAGGAAGGAGCCAATTAACTTTTCGCTTTCTTCTGAATGGGTGGCACTGAGGGAGACTTTTGCCTTTTCTCATTTGATAAAAGAACACTCATTGTGCAAATGATCTCTTCCCTGCTTTAAGCTGTAAATGTATTCTGATACATAGCTCGCAGGAAGCGTTGCATGTTTTGTCAATGTCGTTTCCGTTCCCTTTTGGGGATAGAAGCTAAGCAAGGGTGTAATGAGATCATGGAGAGGCGTTATTTAAACTCTGATTGTAACTCCTGATGTGGCTCAATATTAACTAGACACAAAAGGCATGAGTTATTGTCTTCTTAATAGAACATGTTCTTATCTCTATGAATGTGTCATCAGAGACAATTGTCAGTGTGCAGTATATAGGGAAGAGCGGGGCACAACCTAACGCTTTTTGACTTTCTCAGTTTGTGTAAATCTACTTAGGGTTCAGGGAATTTATTTTGTTCCACATTCATTTCACACATGTCTGGTACAAATATGTGGCTTTGTTTCATTAATACAGTGTATACTTTTTTCTTTATTTACCCTGAAAGAAGGGAAGTGAAATGTGACAACATGCCCCATAGGTGGGACACATTGTAACATGACCATATGACAGCTAAAATTTTTATAATTTTTTATATATTGTCGATATGGCAACTAGTAAATACGCTAAGTTTCTTCATGCTAGCGTGTGTGGAAGTATTTAAACCACGTGTGTTACAACTACCACATTAGTTTGTGCCCCGCGCTCCCCTACCGCTCAAAGATTTGGGATCAGTAAGATTTTTTTTTTGATATTTTAGGTTTTACATTATTTTAATTATTGGTACTGTGTTAGGTCACGCAAATCAAGCAAACCTCTTGCATTTATATTGCTATTTGCTCACAGGTTCAATGGGAAGGCATCAATAGCAGTAGTCCTATGAATACTTTTGCATAGGTGTACATATGTACATATATGTGTGTTATTTAACAGAAATTGATATACCTTTTTATTAGCCTTTTAGAGTGTCTTTGACAATTGTAGATTGATAATCTCAGCAGTTTGTGTTGCTCGATTTTGAGTTCAGAATGAACAGTTCAACAATATGCAGTTTTGTTGCTTGCAACACATGGTTGTGTGTGTGTTTGTGTGTGTGTGTATTTTATATCATTAATCCAATCATCAAGGGTTGCATTTCTTCATAGATAACCCATTTATCCTGCCCTGTTGTTAGGACATAAGGAATGGACAAAGAGTTGAATAATAGAGTGCTAACATTAGCTCTGAGCAAATCCATTGAACTCCAGTGACCAGAACTCAATCGGTGGCTGTTTCCATTTGACGAGCGATTAACCAGAAGCTTGCTGCCCAAGCAATTGACCTGTCACCAATGCGAAGGCTGTGCCTGATAAGCATGCAGGTGAAGGGGGAAGAGGATGTGGAGATTGACGCAATTAGCCTAATGAGTACACAGAGTTTCAGCCACTGCCACTGGAAGCTTTTTCGTTTACCTACAACTGCATACCAACAGATGCAAAATCTGATTACCTTGTTTGCAGATCCAGCAGACAATCTTGCTTTGACCTTAATCCCAGTTCACTCTCTTGAATATCAATAGGTTTTTTTCCCCCTTTTACTCAACATAATGATAGTGTTTATCTGGAAATATTTTGTTTTGAGGCAGCCGTTCCAAGGCTATGATTATTTAATGTGTTACAACTGAATGTGAACCACAAAAGGGCAAAAGTAATATTTCAAATGGAGGCAACAATAAATAATTTATTTGCTTACTGATACACATTATAGACCAGAGAAAATCCTTTTCAGCATTTTAATGACAGCGATAAGGATAGTTCACCCAAAAATGTTGGTAACCAAACGGTTGATGGACCCCATTGATTTTTTTTTTTTTTTTTTTAATAATATGGAAATCAATGGGGTCCATCAACTGTTTAGTTAACCATATTCTGTGAAATATCTTCTTTTGTGTTCAGCAGAAGAATGAAATTCATACAGGTTTGGAACAACATGAGTAAACGATGACAGAATTTTCATTTTTGGGTGAACTATCCCTTTAAGTAAATATTATACAATTAAAGATAAGAGCACAGTAGGCCGCCTGAATATTCTTATTGGCATTAATTCCTGATTTTTCTTCTTTTTGTGCTTCATGGCTTACTTAATGTTGATAATAATCCTTTTGTGAGGGAGTCTTTCATTCCACAGGATGTCCTTTAATCCTAATATTTCTGATTTGTGGCTTGCCTTTATGTTACATGGGTGCACATGAGAAATCCCGGGTTAGCTGTAAGCTCCTGACATTGGATAAAGCCTTTATCAAATAGCTGCAATGAGGAAATCAATAGAAAATGGCCCCAAATTGTTTACGACTCTCAGCTAAAGCTTTTTTTTTTCTTTCAAATTGCATCACTGAATAATATCACTATACAAGTATATTCCAAAGCCTTATTAGTCTGACTGGTTGGCCATAGTGGGCGGCACCCATTGAAGCTCCTCTAAATCTTCTGATACTGTGGAATGAGCTCATGCCTTGTATTTATGAAGCATTGTTTGGACATACTCTGTTGTAAGTCAATGCCAGCGAAGGTTAGACCCCCCCAGCTGCTTGCAAATTGTTGCCAAGCAGTGGGCAACCCTGTTGGCATGGCGACAAGTGTTTGTTTCCACACAGCCAGGGACTCTAAATAATTCTGGTGTCGTGGAGGAGACAGCTTGTGAAACAGAAGGCAGATTAGCAAATATGTCCAGGTTCGCTGGGTTATGAAATTGTTGATGGTCCAGTAGCATTTTGCATTATTATTCTTTTCAGTGTTTTCTTTGTAGAAAAGAAGAAAAAAGCATCCTGGAGGGAAAAGTATTGTAGATCCACCCACTGGAAAAGAAAAGCTATAAATGAGATGTCTCTAATATCTCAGTTGTTTCTCCTAGATAGCTATGGGGTTCAGTGGAAAGTTTTGTTTACAGGGATAGTTTATTTCAAAATGAGTCATAATTTACTCACCATCATGTCGTTCCAAACCCGTATAGACCTTATGCGCCAGAGAAACAAGAGCGCAGCCATCTTTACAATTTTGTCTTTTGTCTCCGTTTTTGCGATAACTCTGTATATCAGTCGCATCACTGTCAAAGCGTAATTAGCTGGTGAAGTGGATTTATTTATTGTAGAGTTAACGGAAGTTATCATGAGCATTGGAATGTTTGAAGTAACAGTCGTAACAAATGTCAGTAGACCGGGAATTCATAAATCTGTAACATCTTACCTTCATGCTGTGTGAATACAAACAGGAAGACTGATCACAACGAGCGCAGAGCATTCTTTGTATTGTGGATCACAAAAGGAGATATTTAAAAAAAAAAAAAAAATTGTTATTTTACACAGTAAACCCTAACGCTCAAAATAATTAATTGTTTTGAGTAGGAAAAACTTAAACAAATTAGTTCTGTCAAATGAACCTTTATGAGTATTTCTTTCTTTTTCTTTCAAGTTCACAGAACCAATATATTTTCAGTAAACTGAACAGTTTCATTGTTTTGAGTTGTATGAATTTATTTCTTTTAATTTAGACAAACTTAAGTTTAACTGAAACTGGGATGGGATTTCTATTTCCCAGCATGCTTTACCCATGGCACTCGAAAGGGAGAGTAAATGCTAAAATGAAGTGATTTCATATGTTTTTGTTGTTGTTGTTGTTTTGTTTGTTTTTTTGTGCAAGATTTATGTCAAGTGGGTGATTTAGTAGTGATTAATGTTTTGTTATGCTAATTTAGAAGAGTTTCTGTTAACATGGGTTTTTGGAGAGTTACCATCATGGTGACAAGCGGTGCATGCGGCTTGGGTTTGAGAGCAATGTTAAATGCTTTATATTTGTTTTTTAAATGCTTTATATTGCTGTACTCATTCAGCAAGTGCTATACCATGCTATTGTTAACATGTTAGCAAATTAGCAAGTTAGCATTTTTTGAATTAGCTTGTTATAGCTAGCTAAGTTTACACTAATAAAAATGTTTATATTGAGGTTACATGATAATTTTAAGTTAAATGTATGAATTTGTGTACTCAAATATTTAAAGTTAAGAACAATTAAAATGTATGAGTACAAAATAAAAATCTGCCAGTTCTGCTTACTTAAACTTTGAATTTCTTAACTTAAAAATTGTGAGTTTTTTTTTTTTTTTGAGTTTTGCCAACTTATTCGGGTTTACAATGTATCCTTGCATTTAAAGTCAGTGGTGTAAATTTCCTCCATAAACAAACTGTCTGAACTATGTAATCCAATGTCAACAATGAGGCCCAGTCTATTTCTATTTTCATTTATCATATACTGACTTTTAGGTTGAAAAACTTGACAAAAGCTTGACAAATACTAAATTAAACATAACTGAGAACACCATTAAGTTTCCTGAGCTATAAAAAAAATAAACTTTTTCCCTCTTGGCACTAAGGAGCATATAAAGCTACCGAACTGAGATCAAATAGACTAATAGAGACTATCTTATGAGGACTTTTCAAATATATGCTTACAGCCAACTCTCTGATTGGTTGTTTAAAGACATGGAAGAACATCCTAACAGAAAACCTTTTGGACACTTCTTCTTCAGCTGAACATTTAGTGTGGATAATGAACATTTTACAGCTCCTTGAGAGCAGCGTAAAAGACCCATCACATTTTAGATTTTTAATGCCTGTCATGTTTGACTATTTTACTGCTCTTTACAGTCTCTTGTACGTTTCTTGAGTGTGACCAGCATGCAAAACACAGCTCTGCTTGAAAGAAGATGGCTTATTCAAGGTTTTCAGGGTACTTTGACATATCAATTAAATGCTCTTTAAAGACATGCTTATTTTCATATAATCTCTTAATAATCATAGCTCAACAGACAACCATGATACTAATGTTACATTTAACACTTCAGAGTTCCCTCTTTAAACTTCCTTAACCATCAAACTGGAACTGCATTATAAGAAAAGATATAATGTCTCTATTGTTGCGTTCCAGTGGATATTCTTCTTAAAATTACTTTCATGCAGCCTGCATTGGAAGGTTTAAGGTTATCATTATTCCAGCAGAGTCTTGCTTTGCAATATTAAATTATGTCTAGATGACACTGTGCACAGAAACCTTCAAACTTGTATGTACATAGACATATTGAGGTGAGGCAGTTAATGTTTCTTTCTTGTGTGGCAGACGACAAAAGCAGTGCTGTTCAAATGATTGATAAATGACTGCGAAACGCCACTCTGACAAGCCTAACAGTCTTTTGACACAATACCAAATAATCAAGCAAGCCTTTTCCTGGTTTTTAAAACTTGTGCATTCACAGGTTACAGGTGACAACTTTGATTTATGAACTGTCACACCCTGTAATCTGGAGCAGTTTCCCTGCAGAGCTACAGAGAGGAACAACAAAATATGAACATTTTACCATTTTTACATTTTCAAGTTCATGCTGTTTAATGGAATGAAATGAGAAAAGACATATAAATTGCTCTCAGTAATTTCTCATTCTCAGAAAGTATATATATATATATATATATATATATATGTCAAATATGAAAAGAATCAATATGACAAGAAGTCAAATATGATAGATTTGAAATACGATAGTCATCTGTTTTCAGTATTTTTTTAGTGTTCAACAATTTAATTGATTTGTCATTATTTTGTATAGTCTAATCTTTAAAAAAAACTCTGTGAATGATCTCCCTCACTCTGTTTATGTCAAACGTCATTGGTTTAGTCATTTAGAAGCAGTATAAGCACATCCATGACTTGTTTGTTCTCAGAAGATGAAGCCTTGATGTAAAGAGTTAAGAAAATGCCACGTCCCCTCACTCTGACCTTTCAGTCTTGTGTTTCCTGGAGGCTTAGTCACGTCAGCAGTATGGTTCAGTGCACATATCTCATAATGACTTCATGCTAATTGTGCATTAATTCATTATGTGGTTCTCTCACCATCCTGTGTGACACAAAGCCTTTAAGGCCAATTCATCAAGATTTTCCATTCCATTCAGATAAGCTATTTCACTCCTGTTTTTTCAAATTATACCAGAGGTTCACATCCGTTTTCTATGGACAACCTTGATTTTTTTTTTTTTTTTTTTTTTTTTGCTAACAATTTGCTAACTGCATATAATGCAATTTGTTGTGTGTTATAAACAACTGTATTTAAAATTGACTTCCATTAATATGTTTATGAACAACTGAAAAAAGCACAAATGTCAGGGCATGTCAAAACTTTTCCAGGGCCCTGAAAATCCTCAGACCCCAGAGGGTTAACTGTGTCTGTCATGGACTTTTATTTTATAGTTCTGTGTCTCCATTGTTGTTTGTTCACCTCATGTTTCCCTGCTGCTCTGTTCCCTTGTGTGTTACCATGGACACTCATTAACCCCGCCCCCTCATTACCTTGTTAAGCTTGTTTCCCTGTGTATAAGTAGTGTGTCTCACTTGTGTTTTGTCAGTTATTGTATTTCGCTGTAACTTCCTCCTGCCTTGTGCTTCTTGATTTACCCTGATTTTCTTGTGTTTTGTTTTCTCTTGTGGATTTTACCAATAAATCTAGCTGCATGTGGATCTGCTTCCCAGCCTGCTTCCTTGCCTGCCTGAATGCCTATTCGTTACACATGCACTATTTTTTCAAGCCCATAGAGTAGTTTTGTTGAGGAACAGACTGACATTTAAGTCGTTAACTGAAAGTTTTGAGAGCCATGGCCATCCATTCACATTTATAGTGTGGTAAAGAACAGCTTAGACATTCTGCTATATATATCTGCTATATATATTTTTTTTTTTTAATTTTTGGGTGAACTATTCCTTAAAACGATTACATATAGCATTTTAGACTATAGGTTTACAATATATATCTACTGTAGAAAAATGTTGAGTTTTCATTTAGACTATAGCTGGTTTATTTATCTTGCAGTGTACTTTATGCAAATCACAATGTACATTGCACAAAGTTTGAAATTTATTTATAGGTTGTGTTTTGGATTTTCATTATAAATTCAGCAGCATATTGACAGTTGCTGTACAGTATCAGCTGAGCAAACAGTTTTCAGCTTATTGTCCCACATTGCTGTTTCACCACCAGTCTCCTACGGAGAAAATATATTTATATCTAGAGAACTGTTCAAACACTGAGCTTTACATACTGCTTAATACACTCTGAACATATCCCAGACATTCTTGCACCAACATACCATAATGATATGTGCTTCACAGTAGTATGTACAATGACACAAAATAGTGATCTGAGCCCATTTGATGTCAGAATTATGTTCTGAATTATAGAAATAAACTGCTGTTGATGCCATAACTGTCCCCTAAACATGCAAATGTGAGCTATTAAGATCATTATTTTGAAAGTTGTACAGTTTTTGAATGAATGAACCCTTAGATGCCCTTGGTTTAAAAGCCACACTCTGCCGGTCTGCTATTTTGTCAATCTCTTATCACCCTGTCTGGGATCTTTTGAAAGTTAAGACCATTTGGGGGACAGTACTCATCCTTCCCGCCTTCATAAAAGGTGAAATATGAGAACATTAAAACATTGCTGTTAATCTGTCTGTTGGAAGCGGCACCATTAATCTTAATTAATTCACTACATTATATTTCTCACTTAATTACACATGCTACAAAGGAAAATTGCTCAGAAAACGTGCCTCTCGATCCATCATGGCTGCCAGCAGGTTGTGCTATCTCTAGTAATTACCAAAGGTTCTCACATCAGGGACATGAGAATGTCTTGAAAATTGAGGATCCTATTATCAAGCTGACGGCTGTAGACTTAACTTCTCATCAGTTTCTCCCTGTAGAATATAAACATGATTCTTCAGAGCCAAGCTTCATATTCCTGTGAACATACTTTCCAAATTCAGTGCAGGTTTAAATTGACTTAATGACTGTGTAGATAATGCACATATTGCTTTAAATAAAAAATTCAATGTGGCCGGTTTTATTATTTAATAATTTTTTAATTATTATTATTTTTATTTTATGTTTCTTGTTTGATGGGAAAAAATAAAACTTTTTTTACATTTTCTACTTTATGGAAACTAATTGGGATCCAAATGGATTAAGAAAGAATGGATGATTCCTTTAATACATGAATATAAAGTTAAATGAGAACGAAAGTGGGGAGAGGGGGGCACTTCCACACATTTGCTGGCACTTTTATTGGTTTATCAGTCAGCTCACTTCCTCAAAACTTTCTTTTTTGTTTACTCATTTATTTTCTTAGTTGACTGAACTTCTGTTAATTTTTGATAATGTGCTGTTTTACACACTGAATGCACCTGTGAGTTCAGCTGCCGCTATGCAGATGTAATGAGTCCACAGCGCTGCTTCCCATTTAAACTTGAGTAAATAATCCACTTGGAACCAAGCCCTTGTATTGTTTAAAAATGCATCTCGCATGCTTCTTACAGAAGTAGAAAGTAGTCATAGGAGTTTTACTAACTGTCAGTCAAAGATACAAAGTGCGGAATATATTTAGAAACCTCTGGTGAAAGTATTTTAGTGGCTCATATGAAAAAGTCGAGCAGCGTGTACTGTACATGTTCTTTTTGTTTTCACTTTAATATTCCCAAGTGAATGTTCTGAAAATAGAGCACCATTACAGCATCACCAGTCATTCTTGCTTCACTGACACCATCAATCTCACTCATTACTAATTAGCCGTCAATTTCACCACCACTTGTTTTTCAATGAAAGGACAATGTCAGAATAAACCTCCATAACTCTCTATTTCACTGTCCACTATGAAAAATAAATCAATTAATTCATTGACCTTGATTAACCACCCAGTGTTTGATTGATAATCTCATCAATGGCAGTAAAAGATGTCCTTGCCTTAGCACTTGATAAACTCAGGATTCAAGTTTCCAGGATCTACGCTTCCAGTTGAATGCCTGCACTATACACTGGTACGCCGTATTATTTTGTCCCTATAGCACTTTAAATATACATACACTACTGTTCAAAAATTTGAGGCTTTAAAGGGGTGGTTGATTATGATTTCACTTTTTTTAAATCAAGCATTCTGCGTTAGTTCAGGCAGGCCTCGTAGTCAAGCTCCGCTTTCAGCTGATTCGCAAATTCCAACCCCACCCATATCAGCTGATCTGATTTCTATGGACTCAATTGGGAACTCTCAAATAAGGCACATTACTTAAATGCAGCTTCTGTCTCTGCCTGCTTGGCTGCTTCCACTGCACGCTGCTTGCAACCCAACTCCTCCCCCAGCTCCTCCTTAAACTTGTGTTTAACTTACTCAGTGTCATTCTGTTGTCATTGATGCATGCTCTGTTCTCAATAGGGGGATTTTGTGCTGCTCTCCCAGTTAAAAAATGGGAGGTTATCCCCAGAAGCTGCTGCTGTTGCCGGTCTTAGCTTTCATAAAGCTCATGAAAAGGACGGGGACTTTAGAACAGAGCCATACTGCCAAATGTAACTTCAGCAAAATATGCCAAAAAATTGACTAAAAAGTTTGTCTCTGGTAATTTTTTGACTTTTAGTTTGTAATTTGGTCCTGACTGAACTTTTGTTAGTGTGTAATGTTGCTGTTTGAGCATAAACAACATCTGCAAAGTTACAACGCTCAAAGTTCAATGCAAAGAGAGATATTTTCTTTTACAGAAATCACTTTTTAAGGACTACAACAAACGGCTGGTAGGGACTACAACAAGCTTCTTCCTGGGTTGGTGACATCACAAACCCTAAAATTTACATAAACCCTGCCTAGGGAACATGCAACAAAGGGGGTGAGGCCATGTTGGGCTGCTTTAGAGAAGAGGAAGAGTTGTTGTAGTAGAGTGTTGTTATCATGACATCATTTTACGCCGGACTGCTTCACAAACGAGGGTCAATTCAACGCTGGTTTTACACAAAAGATTAACATGACGGCACATGCTAGTCGATGAGTTGAATCAACTCCACAGCAACGACATAAATTTATCCACAAACCATTCAGAAATGTCCAGTTGCATTCTAAAAGTTGTAACTTCTTCCTGAGTCTCTCCATCAGTGTCCGACTCTGGTTTGAACAATGTAAGGTTGAACACAGCTACTGACAATCGTCATTTTGGCTGTGTGAGATTCTCCAGCTTTGTTTGGCGCTATGACTAACTGAATTTTGGCATATAGATGTCTTTAGGCCAGGACTCTTATCACACATGTGAAGTTTGTTACATGAGTTACAACAGGCGAAACATCAGACTTTGTCAGGCCGCCACGGACACGCCCTTCAATGAAAACTCAAGATCTTTGCAATTTTACATTGCCAAGGCCTTAAGATTAGAATGACCAAATATGATTTTGATCTGGTTAAATCTCTACAAGGAGTTAATCACAGTGTAAAACATGTCATTTCCTGTTGCCCACAGGTGGCACTATGGCTGTAACTGATTATTGCCATGTAGATTTCTTCAGGTCAGGACTCTTATCACACATGTGAAGTTTGGAGCAGATTGTATGCCCAAGTTATAAAAACTTTTCGTTTCATGGCGAAACATCAAATTTTGTCAGGCTGCCACGGACACGCCTCTCAGCGAAAACTCAAGATCTTCGCAATTTAACGTTGCAAAGGCCTTTAAGTTAGACTGACCAAATATGTTGTTGATCTGATTAAAGCTCTAGGAGGAGATTTTTTTTTTTTTTTTTTTTTTTGCAAAAACTGCAAAAATTTTGCAGAGAAAATTCAAAATATCTCACTTCCTGTTGGGTTTTCAGATTTTGCTCCCGGGGACTTTTTTTTGTAGGTATTGGGCTCTTACATGTGTCTACCAAATTTCATACCTGTACGTGAAACGTAAGGCGCTTAGTTGAAATCTTGTAGGTGGCGCTATCGAGCCATTTTGCCACGCATGTGCAAAGTTTCATGAGTTTTTGAGCATGATTAGGCCCTCAAAAATGTGATTCATTTCGGAGAAGAAGAATAATTGACTAAGCAATTACAATAGGGTCCTCACACCATCGGTGCTCGGGCCCTAATAAATAAAACACTTGGAAAATGATGGCATACTTGGCAAAACTTTAACAGCTTGCCATTCTTGCTTTTGAGCAATAGAATAGAATAGAATAGAACTAAAGTTATTTAAAAATCTGCTATTATATGAATCATTGAGTAGATGATACTTTGCAGTTCCTGCAACTAATTTATGTTAATCTTATGCATGTAGACTCTAGGCAAATACTGATTTTTCTAAAAACTTCTAAATGGCTTCGCTGACCATCCCTCTGCTTGAATGAGTAATGAAATAAAGTCTGCCAGCGTAAGCAACACGCTCTTGTGAGCCCCATTAGGAGTCTTCAATGACAGCCGTAATATCACCTCTGATTAGTCACCTCTAACTCCAACTTCATCCCCCTTCAACGAACACATTATTTTCACATTGTCAGAATCACTGTGCATATCAAATCGGGCCCTATAAGTTTTAAACGCCCATCTAAATTGCACAGCCACACGGGGGTTGATCTCAGCACTGACCACTTTCAATTGCTCATTCCTGCATTTAAGTGAAAAACATTTGGTCTGGAGAAATGCCCAAACTTCCTATATTCTCAGCTACCTCCTCCTCTTCTGCCTCTCTTAATAACCTTAATCAGACCAATAACGTAATGCTTTGATGAACCGAGGCAGTCGGCTCAATTACATTTTGCTGAGGTGGCCACTTTTATAACAGAGGTGAGGGCCTGCGGTACTATGCCCCAATCACCTGTCATCAATCAAGGAGGGAGAAATATTTGGAGATCCCTCCTAAGCTCTGACAGTTCAATGCAGCGAAGGCCAAGGTGACTCCTCTGTTTTAATTGCTTTCCACTTTTATGACTTCATGTCTCCTGTCTCATGGGGCTGTTGCTCTCAAAAGGTTCTCTTTTTTTGGTGGCACGCTGTGCCCTGCCGGATTGTTCTGAAGGATGTCTGCTTGATGGACAGGTTGCTGTTGAGTGAGTGAATTACTTGTGCAGATAGTACATCAAGGTTCTTCTGGAAAATAAAACAATTAAACTGGTTACGTTTAGAGAGTTGAATTACAGATTTCAAGTTCAGTTCATTTTTAATTGATCAAAGAACACTACATGTGACTGGTTCATTTGAACTAAATTCAAATTCTCTTAAAGGATTGATCTGGTGTGAATGTGAACAATAAATCTGGTTCAGACTTGGATTAAGTGCACATGAGCCACTTTTATAATAGTGTGATAGTGTGCTTTCTGCTTTTGCATCCTTTTTGTAGCTTAAAAGGATAGTTCACCCAAAAATGAAAATTCTGTCATCATTTACTCACCCTCAAGTTGTTCCAAACATAAAGGAAGATATTTGGAAGATGAGGGGCGAGATCTGTTTTGTTACTGACATTCATCCTAATATCTTCCTTTGTGTTCAGCAGAACAAAGACATTCATACAGGTTTGGAACAATCTGAGGGTAAGTAAATGATGACAGAATTTTCATTTTGGGGTGAACTATTCCTTTAAAAGCTTCAGTCCCATTTTAGTGTAATCAGTGCGTTCTTTAAAATGTCCCCTTTTGTGTTCCACAGAAGAAAGAAACTCGTACAGGTTTGAAACAGAATGAAGGTGCGTACATGATGACTCAGTTGTCATTTTTGGGTGAACTATCCCTTTAACAAATGCAACAGCCAGTCTAGTGTCTCTTTTGTTCTTCTCACATATTACTATTTTGCTCAGGTACAAAAGAGAAATATTTCTCTTTCACTTGTATCTTTCATCTTGAGTTTTTTTAAATCACTGTGTTTGACTCAGACCATTCTCAGTTTTGTGCTCCTCCTCAATCCCATAATCCTTTGCTCTTTTCTCATATCTCATCTCAAAGACCAACATTCAGTTTCTTTCTGCAATTAATTCCATAGCTCCCTGCCTTGCTCCCTGTCTCTCTTTCTTTGTGGATTTGAGCTGGCGAAATGAAAGAAAAAAAAACGTTTTTAATTTTTTTTTTTTTTAACATTTCCTTTCAATTAATTCCGCTTTTTTCCCCTCTCGTTTCCTTCAAAATGCAATTAATTTAGTGCTGCAGTCTTGCACGATGGCTCACATTAATAGGAATTTGAGAAGTCTCTTGCTCTCAGATGATATTGCAATCAAATGTTTATGAAAATGCCACAAAGATTGTAATTAGAAATGGATCTGTGTTGCATTGGCTTTGCCCTCTGAATGATGAAGCCTCTAGCTCATCCTATAGAATGTAAAATATGGCATGGACATTTGAGGATGTCTCTAAACAAGGAGCACCGTTCAAATTGTAAATTCTACTTTTTGAATTGAAGTAGCAAACAGTTGAGTTTGAATTTAAGGAAACAGATATAAAATTAAATTCAAAGAAATTCATGTTTTAACTGTTTTAAGTTTTTATTTATTTATTTATTTTTTACTTTTTTCTTAACATTTTAGTTGAAATGAACAGAGATACCATGCAAAATAGCACCATTAAAACATTTTAAAACTTGAGGAAAAAAGATGAAAAAAGACTCACATGCTTGCTGAAGTCTTAAATCTTTGGACGACATTTTCTTTAGCATATTTTTTACTTTTAATGCTTGCAGCACTTGCCATGCCATTAAAAAATGGCATGAATTTAGAGACTGACTGGATAATTAAATCCCGATTTTAAGAGCTTTTCTGTATACATGCTAAACTAACAGAGCTTTCAGAACATTTAACATGTGCATGTGGGCGGTATAGTACAACCCAGGTTAGCAATTATTTCTACATAAATAGAATAATTTTGGCATTCACTTTGAATGAGCAGGTGGGCTAGTGGTGTCCAAGGGACCAGGTAGACTCTTTCAACATTTCTGTGCATAAAAACATTTAGCTGACCGTTTCTTCAGAAGAAACTTGTAAGGTAACCACTTAGAGCACATGTTTTTAAAGAAGGCTTTCTTGTAAAATGTGCTGGAAACAGAAAAGTTAAATAATAATTAATAAAAAGTTTTGTGGAAAAAAAAAATCTTATTTTAAGGTTATTATTTTTCTCTTTCTTATGAAAAGAAAGTATGTGCATTGCTCATGGGTTAAAAAGCAGTATTTTCTGTAAAACGGCTTTGAATCAGTATTTATTGTGAAAAGCGTTACACAAATAAATTAAAGTCAAATTGAAAAATTCAGGTAAACTATTGTTTAAAAGTTTGGGGTTAGTAGAATTTTGTAATGTTTTTGACAGAAATCTTTTATGCTCACTAAGGCTGCGTTTGTTTGAATAAAAATACAGTAAAACAGTAATACTGTGAAAAATTATTACAATTTAAAACAGCTCTTTTTATTTTAATATATTTAGGGCCCGAGCACCAAAGTGTGAGGACCCTATTGGATTTCCTCCGTTTATTATTATTATTATTATTATTATTAGGGCCCGAGCACCAAAGTGTGAGGACCCTATTAGATTTCCTCCGTTTATTATTATTATTATTATTATTATTATTAGGGCCCAAGCACCAAAGTGTGAGGACCCTATTAGATTTCCTCCGTTTATTATTATTATTATTATTATTATTATTATTATTCTTTTCCAAACATTAAAATGTAATTTATTCCTGTGATGGAAAAGCTGAATTTTCAGCATCATTACTATTCACTTCAGTGTCACATGATCCTTCAGAAATCATGCTGATTTGGTGCTCAAGAAACATTTCTTAGTATTAACAATGTTGAAAATAGTTGTGCTGCTTAATATTTTTGTGGAAAACAGTGATACTTTTATTTATTTTTCTTAATGTAAGAATTATTTTTTTTGTAACGATGTAAAACTGTACTGTCAATTTAATGCATTCTTCCTGAATAAAAGTATTAATTTCTTTCCAAAAAAAAAAAAAAAAAAAAGTCTGTCTTACCCCAAACTTGAGTGATACAGTAGTGTATACAGTATACAACAGTTCAGATTATAATTAAATACTTTCTTTTGGCTTTAGTACAGTGATGGTGTAAATGTTTTAATTATTTAACATTTATGTTGTCTTTATAATATCTCCCTTACAGTTTTTTTTTTCTCCTTTTTTTCTTTCTCCCCACAGTATAAATGGGTCTTAAATTATAGGTCTGCCATTTTAGGATGGGGGTCCTTCACAAAAAGATCATCTAATTTGGGGGTCATTCTCATCAAAACGTTTAAAAAAAAAAAAACTCAAGTCAAACCAAATCCAGATGACCCACAAACCACACTTTAAGCTGCCTTGATAAGGGTAACATTTTACAATATTTTAAAAGATAAACAAGGATTACGAAGAGGCAGAAAGGAAAACATGAGCGCAGCTGTTCAGGTGTGTTCTCTGTGCCTTCGCTCTCAGAGGCTGAGGTAATTTAAACCTCTCCCACACTGGGGCTCAGTCAGGTAGGTGTGATGGACAGATTCACTGGAGATAAGACTAAGCTCTTATGCGTATGCTCCTGACCCCTTCTGAGGGCATGTCAGCTTGCTGAGCTGTGCGTGAAACAGAGTTTAGAGAGAGAGAGAACGAGGGAGAGATTTCAGACGGTGATCAAATTGTCTGCTTGACAAGTGGTTGCTGGGAGGGCTGTACAGTCTGCTGTGAAGGTAGGACTGTGGCTGTTCACTTTTTTGGGTGTCTTAATGAAGGTTGTCACAATGAAATCAAAATTGACAAGTCTCATTTTTTAATGCAATATTGCAGTATTTATTATAAATGGTTCATCCATGCACATTATTATTATTATTATTAATTTTTTTAATCCATGTGCCCTCATAATCTTTAATCAAAATATCTTCCCCTCCATCTTGCAGAGAAATCCTTTCTCTTCTCTGATGAAGTGTTTACTGGTGTGAGTGCGAGACAACCTGTCACTCACATGACATCACAGCAATAACAAACCACGATTCAACAATCCAATCAATTTCCGATTGATAAAGTCAATCCCCGCCCTACATTTTTTTTACTCGGATATACTAGATGGAGTAGCGCAAGTTCCGTTTCATGCCTTTATTTTTCCGCCATTGACGTAATTTTCCGGCTTTCCACGTTTTCACTGTTATACAGTATAGGGGGCACTATTATGCAACTTCTGAAAGAGAAGAGACTCTCCAGATCAAAACACGGGGGAAAAAAGAGGAGAAACAAGCCATAAAAGCATTGCTTATGCACATTGTAGTCTTTGAAAACAATGCAAATTTCACAGCTTTTTGTTCAAAATGTTGCATTTTTTTTTATGAAACTTTCCCACATTCAATGTTGATAAAAAAGAATGCATGAAGCTAGAATAAAACGTTTTATTGATTTATTTATTTATAAAGCAGAGGCTCTGTTCTTTCTTTTAAAATATGGCATGTTCAGATATTCATACAACAAAAAATTCTGGGGGCCACGAAATTTTTGTGAAAATGATCAAAAATGCTGTTGGTGGCTGGCAACTTTTTTTAACCTTCAAGCGGTCTTTGTTTGGGCTGTACTGTACACTCTGGGTCTTTGGGGCGTCCAGAGACCACAGGCAACAAAATGTAATTTTGTAACAATTTTTTTTTTTTTTTTTTAAACAAATGTAATTTTATTAATGTTTTTTTTTTTTTTTCCCACATTTGTGCAGTTTTTGGAAGATTTATGGTATCTTTTAAATTTATATAATAAATTTAAAAATATATATTTTATACAAAAACAGCTTTTTATGTAAAATTCACTTTATAAAAGACCCACATTTCTAACTTTCATTCATGAGGATAACATGGATAATTTGACATGATTTAGTCTGAGATTTTTGCCCATCTTTTGGAAAATGCAGTTTTAAAAGTAAAAAATTATCACTTTAACCAGTAGATGGCTGCAGAGCTCCACTATTTGCTATTTGACTAACTGAAAGATATCTTTTCACAAGTTTTTTCAGTTGGATTCATATCTACATATTATGAAATCACAATTATAACAAAAAAATACTTTTTGTCAAAGTTTAGCATTTTTCGGACATTCCGGATGCCGCGATACCTCTGCGGCCGATCCGCCGCGGAGTCCTTTTGCTGTGTGGGTAACGACTTGAATTATAGGCCCCCTTCACAAAGACATGTCAGTTTTAAACATGCACTATGACAGATATTTTCCTCTGACTCAAAGATAGATGTGATTTCTCAGGACATCTATAGGACATCTATAGGCTAGATTCAATTAACACGATGTGTCAAAAACAACCACATTGGTTGTAATGATCTGTTAAGTGTTATAGAATGCACTAATCTGTAGTTAATATTGATACAATGTTATTTTAATGTGGCATGTAACCAGAGCAATTGATCCATTATTGATAAGGCAACACAAATGACCATAACAACCTTAAAAACTATATATTTGTTGTAAGATAAACTAATCCAGCTGACAAATGACATTATCAAACCCTTCATCTCTTTTAAAGCCCGCTGTTTTCTGATAGTTGCGTAATATCAGTTGTTCATGAGATGTTTAGCAGGTTTCATGACTGAAAGCTTACCTGCCTTTTAAGGAGATTTCTCATTTCTCATAATTGGATGAGTGCTGTCTGCAAAAATGGATGAGACTGCGTATTAAGCAAGCCTAAGCCAGCAAGAATTACAGATGCATGCTTGAATCTGTTGAAAGTATTTTTTAAAGTGTGATCAATGGTCTTTATCTTTTAAAGGGGAAAGATCAATTTAAGAACTTGTGGGGAAATGTTTCGCCTGGAGGGAGGAAATTAAGTCTTGATGTATTTAGTGTTGTATGCACAAAACAAAAAAATCAGACAATAAATAATCAAAAATCATATCGCTCACTGAATACACAGCTGAAATAGTGAGGCTTCCAACTTCTTGAAGATATTTTGTTAACAGAGTATGTATACTTCTGTTCAAAAGTTTGGGGTTGGTATGAATTTTTTAAATGTTCTTGAAAGACGTCTCTCGTGCTGGCCAAGGCTACATTTATTTGACAAAAAACACAATATTGTGAAATATTATTACAAATTATTATTAAAATAACTGTTTTCTATTTTAATATATTTTAAAATGTAATTTATTCCTGTGATCAAAGCTGAATTTTCAGCATCATTACTCCATGCCAATTTCGTGCTCAAAAAAAAAAAAAAAAAAAAAAAAAAAAAAAAAATATATATATATATATATATATATTATATATTATTATTATTATTATTATTATTATTATTATTATTATTATCAATGTTAAAAACAGTTGTGCTGCTTAATATTTTTGTAATACATTTTTTAATAGATTTATTTGAAAGCAGATTTTTTTTTTTTACTGTCAATTTTGATCAATTTAATGCATCTGTTGCTGAATAAAAGTGATAATTTATTTCAAGAAGAAAAACCATTGGTTCTTAAGAGCCGGGGGGGTGAAAACATTTGAACAGGATGAAGATGTCCAAATTTTTCTTGTTTTGTTGAAATATCTTTTGTTTTTTCTTTTAATACTGCTCTTCGGAAGCAACAGAAGATAATTGCATTTTTCCCGGAAGACAAATTAAGTACAATTTACCTTGGATTTTCAAATTCAAAAAGTTTTCACCCCCCGAGTCTTAATGCATCATGTTTTCTTGGAGCATCAGTAAATGTTTGAACTGTTTTTAATAGTTGTGTTTGAGTCCCTCAGTTGTCCTCAGTGTGAAAAGATGGATCTCAAAATCATACAGTCACTGCTGGAAAGGGTTCAAATATGCAAAAAGTCCTTGAAAACTGAAGAATCTGCAGGACCTGGAGGATTTTTCTGAAGAACACTGGGCAGTTTAACTGCTTAGAACAAACAAGCGACTCATGAACAACATCACAAAACAAAAAAACGGTTGTAGCTCATCCAGGTAACCACACACAGTATTAAAAATCAAGGGTTCACAAACTTTTGAACGGGGCTATTTTAATAAATTGAGCTATTTGGACTATATGTAAACATCTTTTATGTAAAATATCTTACTCAGGACAGTACTAAATTAAAAATAACATGCATTTTGTATGATCTCTCTTATTTTGTTTGAATTATTCACATTTTCACAGATTCTGCAAGGGGTTCCCAAACTTTTGCATGCCACTGTGTGTATATATACAGTATCTCACAGAAGTGAGTACACCCCTCACATTTTTGCATATATTTTATTATATCTTTTCATGTGACAACACTGAAGAAATGACACTTTGCTACAATGTAAAGTAACAGCTTGTATAACAGTGTAAATTTGCTGTCCCCTCAAAATAACTCAACACACAGCCATTAATGTCTAAACCGCTGGCCACAAAAGTGAGTACACCCCTAAGTGAAAATGTCCAAATTGGGCCCAGTTAGCCATTAGGCTTGTTCGACTTGATGCAGCGCCGCACAGACCGATCGGCGGCTGACTTGAAGCAGTGCATGCCGGTAAGAAATTTTGTCCGACTTGAGACAGCGTCGACGCCATGTGACTGTGACGTATGGCTTCAAAGTACCGCGAGAGCGATTCGAGATGAGCCACCTGAGTCAGCCAGCGCAGTTTCTCAAAAGGAGCTGCACAAGCTCTGATGATGACACAGCTGTTCTACGATTGGCTGGATTCACCGCATGACAATGATCACGTGTGTTTCGTGTTTATTGTCACGCCTTCAGTTCCACTAATGCTCACAAATCTGTATTTTTATAACAGTTAAAGCTCTTTTCATGTAGTCGCTATGTTATATTGTCATGTTTATCAAAATAAAACTGATAAAAAACTTTGACCCCACTACATTAGTTTTTATGTAGTATATGCTTATATTGAACTTAATTCTTGTAAAAACACAAGCTGTAAGCAGTACATAAAATATTGAATGAAAATGTCTCTGAAACATCAGTGTATTAGTCAAATATTGCATTTATTTCACTTCAGCTATGATAAAGTATACAAACGACCCCAAACACACCTCCAAGACGACCACTGCCTTGCTAAAGAAGCTGAGGGTAAAGGTGATGGACTGTCCAAGCATGTCTCCAGACCTAAACCCTATTGAGCATCTGTGGGGCATCCTCAAACGGAAGGTGGAGGAGCGCAAGGTCTCTAACATCCACCAGCTCCGAACTCCATGCCGAAGAGGGTTAAGGCAGTGCTGGAAAAAAATGGTGGCCACACAAAATATTGACACTTTGAGCCCAATTTGGACATTTTCACTTAGGGGTGTACTCACTTTTGTGGCCAGCGATTTAGACATTAATGGCTGTGTGTTGAGTTATTTTGAGGGGACAGCAAATTTACACTGTTATACAAGCTGTACACTCACTACTTTACATTGTAGCAAAGTGTCATTTCTTCAGTGTTGTCACATGAAAAGATAAAATAAAATATTTACAAAAATGTGAGGGGTGTACTCACTTCTGTGAGATACTATATACATATATATAGTATATATATAGTAATTCAGATTGTAACCAGCTTTATTCTTTCTGTCTCAAACCTTCATGGTGTCTTCCAGGTTTTTGTGTTTGTTCCATTTGAGACTCTTTCATTTTGAGCAAAGTTGACCTGCCAAAGTGTAGATTGAGTGAGATGAGTTTCCCGGGCAAATGCATTTTTATCAAAAGGATGTCTGAGAGCGTGATAAAGCACAGAATACACGGCACCTCCACACACTCTTAAAAAAAAATGACACTGTGCCACAGCCCTCATGTCTCCCACACTCGATACCCTCCTGCGTCTATTGTGGAATTAATGGTGCTTTGATGCATGACTCCATCCCTACATGTCCAGGGTCATGTGCTATAAACAGCAGGTGTCTGAGCTGCCTGCGAAGATTGATTTATTTATCTTTTTGTGGCAGAAATCTCAGGGCACATTTCAGGGCAAAATTCTGTTCTTCTCTTTGCACACAAAACTGTTTGGTTACTTCAGATCCACTGAAATACAACAATATGGGAGAATGGAACATAAAACCTAACCTAAGATATAATCCATAAAGTGGACATTTATATTTATTTAAAAGGGTTAATTATATTATATTATATTATATTATATTATATTAGTCACGGAATGGTTAGATGCTGGTTAGCAGGCACGTAATTTTACGCAGAATGGATCTTATTTATTAAGCTTGAAAAGTAAAACATAATATATATATATATATATATATTTTTTTTTTTTTGTATAATATGGAATTCTGCAGCTTTTAGTGCATTCAATAATATATTTTTCTGTGTATTTGCATACTTTACAGCACGTACAGTACTTGCAGCTTAACGTAACTTGGAGTTATAGGTACAGCTGAACCACTGAACAATAACAAAGTGGCACTTCAGTTCGAACAGACGGCTTGTTACTCTGTCACAAATACTGTCAAATATTCCTCTCACTTGATGGCTGTCACTGCTCACACTCAATTATCCAAATGGCAACAGCAGTACTGTAAAAGATTGCAGTTAGTCTGCCACCGCTTTTACAGTTAATACATTTAGCATTGGCTAGTATGCAGGGGAGAGAGTATTTGTGAGTGACTTGAGCAGATGAGCGCAAGTCATGCCCACCTGTGGCTTTGGTGTGTTTTTCCATGTGAGGAGAACCGTACCCTTACGCATGCCCGACTGTGGCTGTGATCAGTAACACTTTGTTAATGTTGATTAGGAATGAATGTGTGATGTAGTCAATTGTAATCAGCACTGCTCATACAGTGGCACGAATTGGGCTTCTCAGGCCTCTGACAGCCAGATCTGTTGCATGAATGCAACTTAGATGATTTAACACAGGCTGTGTGTGCAGTATCCGATCCAAACTCAATTGATCCAGAATTTTCTTCCCCTAGCAGAGTTTTAACTTATGGTTTTATAAGAATGTTAAAAACTACAAATGGCTCATTTGTATACAAAGTAAAACTCCGATTATAGATTGTTTTTCACATATCAGTGCAATGCCTCAACTTAAAACTATAAAAACGATTTGCCAAAACTGATGGTTCCTTGGCACACTGATCAATTGCAAGTGTTTTTGGACTCTACAAAGTGTTGATTTTGTTTAATGTTATTGAGCCAAGTCACATTGAGTGCCACTTTATTTCACATCAAATGGGTCTCTTTATTGCCCTCAATCTATCAAATAGACTTAGTATAAATATGTATAAAGTTAAAATAGAAGGTCAAACGTATTGAATTATGTAAGGAATACTTGACGATGGGCCATTGAATTCTTAGAAAGTAATGCACACCCGAGGTGGTAATCCGTTACACCTCGGGTGTGCATTATTTTCTAAAAATTAAATGGCCCGGAGTCAATTATTCTGCTTATACTATGGTTACCACACCTCAAGACACTGTTTCGATGCTGTATTTCAAGACATTTGTCAGGTTTTTGTCCTTAAAGAGGGGTATCACACACAGTTTCTGCCAATCTCATGTTAATCTTGAGTACCTATAGAGTAGTAGTGCATCCTTCATATCTCCAAAAAGTCTTTAGTTTAATCATATTTATAAAAGATACATACGCTGTACCGAGTATTTCCGAAAACAGCCGAGCACCTGGAGGCGTGTCCTGTGAGCGGAGCTAGAGTCACGAGTATGCGCAGCTTTTGTGTAGAGATCGTCTGCAAGCTATCAATGGTCTGCTAAACAAATGTATTTAAACACACAATACACCATTGCATTATCCATGGATAACTTTTGAATCACTATAATGAATATAGCGTATGAATGATGAATAATGAATTTATGAATTCACTATGTTTGTGTTGTTTACATTACATGCACACCTATTGTCAACAAAACAGACATTTGAAGCAGTTTTACTCACCACCTGCGGTTCCGACTCATGATTGGGATCATTATTGCTGTGACCGCTCCATCTTTCAGTTTCAAACGATCTGTAAATCCAGCGTAGAACTGGGCCTTGTTAATAAAACCATAAGCGCAGATCCTGAGGGCTCGAGCAGCCACGGAAAAACACAAGATATTCTCCATTCATTTTAGCCAATAAAAAAGTGATTGCAACTATCAGTTTCTATGGTTATTTTAATAACAAATATCGAGAGCGCATCAATGTAATGCATGAGAACAAATCTCTCAGCTCCACTGAACACTGGGTTCTTTGGGAAGCAAGGTTATCTTTTCCTCACAACCAAAAACACACTTCTTTGGTGACATTGTTGATTTTGTGCAGTCCTGTGACCTGTGCAGCGCTGCCGACGACTTCCGTAAACCCGAACGCGCATTGATGGGCGTGCTCTTGCGCTCTCGCTCAGGTCCACGTGTACACGCGCCCTTCCGAAAGAAGTGCCCATACAAGAAATTCCGACCTTGTTGACATCACTCAGGCCGATACTCGAAAAAAAAAGTCAGAATCCTGTGAGGATTTGGAAGAGAATTTTTGGAACAGAAATACTCCGTCATTCGTCCAACTCATGTTTTGAAACTTTGGCCATGTTTAGCATGAGAATCCAACTCTTTAACAGTGTAAATAAGTCAGAATACATGAAATAGCATTATACCCCCCCCTTTAAAACACTCTTGTGTGTGGGACTAATTTCTTACGCAGCTCCGCTTGAATTCAAAATTTTCCAACTTGCGAGCAAATGTTTTGACAGCAAACAATGACAGCAGAACAGAGAGCAAATTTGTGTGTGCATAATGAAAACTGTTCAAAGAAAAACAAACATTTTTTCACACTGCAAAGAGTTTTGTTATCAATTACTTTATTTTTGTAATTAAAACAGCTTTAAAAAGTCTTTTTATTTGCATCCTTTTATTTTTTAATTACAATATAATTATTTTTGTTTTCAAACACAGCGTTTGACTGAATAAAAATGACACAAAAGTAATCCCATAGTTACCGTCAGTAGCCTACATTACATTATATATTATTATCTACTATCAGTCGACACTTACACAAAATTAAATGAAATCAGAATCATTCTCACGTTTTGGTTTTTGTCGATTAAAAGACTTTTGGAAAGATGTTTCATCAGATGAACAAGCGATATACTATTAACCCTTAAACATGCAAAAGTTGAAAATGATCAGCAAAAAATCGTTTCATGTCACTTTTTATATCATCTAGACTAAAGTAAAACATATCCAAGGGAATTTTTGATATATTTGATATATTTTGGATTTTATGAGTTGTATCTCCCAGGATATGTTGGCCTATTAAGGTATAAAAAAGCCAAATTCATCAATATATCTGTTTTATTTGATGCAAAAAAATATGTAATATGCAAAGTCTGCTGCATGTATAGCATGTCTAAGTATCCTAAAATTGAGGCATCCAAATGCTTAATGTTCAACAGGGGCGGGCAACTTTTGGAGTTTAGCTCCATCCCTAATCAAGCATATAATGTAAATTATGACACAACGTATAAGTAATTCTGAAGACTTTGGTTAGATTTTCCAGGTGTGTTTGATCAGGGTTGGAGCTAAACTCTGTGGGGCGGTGGCCCTCCAGGAGCAGGTTTGGCTTCCCTTGTTTTACAGTACCTTAAAATGAACTGTGAAACCCTGCAAGAAAATATCTAGTTAAAAATGCAAAGGTGTAGTCTAAATATAATAATATCAGTTTATCATGTGAATATTAACATTTGTGCAATTTTTCAAACTTTTTTCAAATACATAGACTGGCAATATTGTGGATTAAACTTTTTTTTTTTTTTTTTTTTACCCTATAATCTGGCAACATATCTCAGGGGATACGGATGTTTCAAAATGTGCTAAATACTGTAACAGCATGAATAACATATGACTTGATAATTTTCTTTTCAGCATCTTAAGACGATGTTCACAGTTAATGTTAGCAGTGTTATTGCTTTTTTTAATGAAGAACAGTAAAACTATATATAACTACTTTCTGCAAAGTCAGAATGTCCAGCACCTTCTTTGGTTTTAGATCAGACTGATAAAACAAGCATAGAAAATTTTAATGCGAACCACATACTCGAAACAGTTTCAACTGTAATAAGGATAACAGTATTGGGTGAAAAATTCTTTCTCGTGCCTCCTACAAGAGAATGTATGTATCTTGTGGTGCACATTGCCTGCATCCTCACAGTCTCGTTTTCATTCCTGTCAGAAATTTAAAATGGAGCTACCCTTACTAAAGCAGGTTCACACTGTGTGATTTTGGCCAAGATTTGGCCGTCTGAGACAAATTTAGCAAATCCTAAAAGATTCCTCTGATCCTAGGCTAAAATCAGAAGTCTTTGATCGTTAGTTTGACGTTCACCGACAGCCGATTGATGACCGTTGAGATCAAATTTTACCTGTTATGGAATTCTGGCAATGTCAGAGGATTTTGCGCACAGTCTTGCAGTGTGACTTCTCCTACGACGAATGTCAAAATCATTTTCGTTTTTCAAGACAAGCCATAATCAAAATTAACACTACAGATTTTTTTTGTTTGCCACCATTTCAATCCCATGTGTAATACAGCTCACAGTCATCGAACGTGTATGGGTTGATGATGTAAAACTCCAGACAAGTCTTCTTGATTGTCGTACAGTGTGACATAAATGACAGCTGATATTCCACAGTGTGACATGAGTATCATGTTCGTACAGGCAACAATCGTAAAGGACTATTATAAATTGCACAGTGTGCGCCCAGCTTTAGGTCTGTTAAAGCAGATCTATTTGTTTATTTAAAAAAATTCCATGATAAATTTGATAATTTCATTATAAATTCATTTAGTCTGTAAAATCACTCCATAATAAGGGCATTGAATATCAAAATGAATTTTAATACAGAAACAGAAAAAAAAAAAAAAAAAAAAAAAAATCATGCCTAAGGGATTTAAAATTTAAAAATTAAATTTCTGTCATCATTTTCTCCCCCTCAAGTTGTTCCAAACCTGTATGAATTTCTTTCTTCTTGGAAGAAAAAAAAAAAAAAATACTATGGAAGTCAATTGGATCCATCAACTGTTTGGTTACTGACAGTCTTCAACATATTTTCTTTTGTGTTCAACAGAAAAATATATATTTTTGCTGTCCTTTAAAGGTTGTGTGCAAATTTTAGCGGCATCTAGGGGTGAGGTTGCGAATTGCAACCAATGGCTCAGTCCACCGCTCACCCCTCCCTTTCAAAGCACATAGAGAAGCTACGGTGGCCGACACAGGACAAAGATATCATCGTCTGAGACAGCAGAGAGTAGCCAGTCAAGCAAATGAGGTTTCTTTACCATACCTACAAACTAGTCGCTTTTTGGCGAAATTCGCCATTTGAAATCAAAATATGTCATTTATGTGAATCGCGTAGATCCAAAGAGACCCTACTATTTACTTTGTAAACATGTCACCTTTTTCACCACTTTGGAGTTTACAGGTATGCTTTACAAAGATAAATTTACCTTGTGAATTACCAAATTACATATTTGTGTGCACAGTAGCGAAACAATAGCAACAAATAAGTTACAAATTATGTTACATGAAATTACAATCCAATTATATATTTTTCAACATTGGCAAGGGAAAAAAAAGTTACTTCTCTTGGTGATTATGCCCATCTTGTAGCTTAAGCTATCAAACAACAGTTTTCACTTACATTGCTAAAGTTGGATTAACTTTCCTGTCCAGCAGAAAACAGGGAACTTCGGTGTCGCTTTGAAAACATTTGTCCTGCATCAGCGCATTCTATCAGGGAAAAGCCACACTGATATTTATCCTGGATTTCTGCCGTTGTCTGTCCCGACTTCGTCTGGCTGCATCATGTTTTCACTTCTTTGACGACGACGATTGACGCTCTGTCAGCTCGTGCAAAATAATATGGGTGATCCTCCATTTGTTCAAATTTCACTTCTCTTCTTTCTTCTAACAAAGAACGGTCTCTGCTTCTAATAAACCAGACGACTTCTAGTAATACTACTACTACTTCTTTGTGCATATTCAACGTAGTGACGATGCAAGCTGCCTCTAAAAACACCAACGAAGAAGAACAATAACAACATAGTGACGAAATGTTCTCTGTAGAGCAGTTTGTCTGTTTAGGGCTACTGTGGAAACATGGCGGCGCAAAATGGCGACTTTCATGTAAGGGGACCCACGGTGTATGTAGATAGAAATTGCTCATATTCTAAGGTAATAAAAACATAACGGATCATTATGTAAGATCTTTATATACCACAGAAAACATAGTTTTGTATCTTATATTGCATTTCTGTCAATAGATCCTCCTATATATTACACACTGGACCTTTAAGTCATTGCATGTATGAATTGCAGTTTTAATGCCTTCTTGAATAAATGAATAGATAAGACCAAAAAAATTAGAGTCACGTCATTGACCCAATAGCTGGGGTCCTGGTGATCAGCTTGGGCTGCATCAGCGAGGTCTGGGTCACATGGCCCGAGGCTTTAGAGGCCCCTGATATTCTGAAGGTCCTGGTGTAATGACCCCACTGACCTGGTCTATAACCCAGCCCTGAATTCGCTATGTTCTGATTTGTAGAAACAGCTGATTTGTAGAATTTAGTGGTTATTCTTTCACATATCCCTTTATTTCATCCTGCTGTCAGTTAGACCTGCTTAGTCAGATCAGCAGTAATTGGCAAGGCAGTGTTATCGTTCACCTTTAAATGCTCACTCTCCAACGATATCGATGAAAACCTTAGACCATTCCTCTTCATTATAGACTCCAAATTGCCAATATGCAGTTAAAATCTCCAAACCTTCAGACCGTTATGGACACGCTGTGCTCCCATCAATTAGCTTGCTGTCGATTCTAATGATGTTGATTAAAGTCACGTTTTAGTTTGGGGAGTCTGTATCTGGACAGTTATCAAGGGCAGATGCTGGTTCTCTTCAAGAGATACTTTGCTATGCTTTTTGAACCCATGTCGAGAGTTTTTGAATGGGGTACTGAAATTACACATCTTCATTGTCTAAAAAAATCCATTAGCAAATCTAATGTTAAGTGCCCTACAGAGCTGAAGTGGCTAAAGTGTCTCTAATAATGCAAATAATTCCTTTGTTCATAAATTATTCCAATGATCAAACTGAAAACCAAATAGAATAGTACAAAAGAAGCAAGTGTTTAAAAGTAAGGTTGAAAAGAAATATATATTTTTTTCTTTTCACTGATTCACTTTAAACTCTCTAGCCTTGGAGAAGTAGCCTCAAGTAGCCTCTTCAGATGAATTGATTGAAATGTTTTATGCCTTTATGCATTTAAATGAAGAATTCATGTTGTGTTGACAATACTCATAAGCATTAAATGGAGTCTTAACTTTAGGTTTAAGATTTTGTTTCTATTCTTTTTTTTTTCTTCTCTTTTCTTTTTTCTTCTCTTTTCTTTTTTTCTGTTCAGTCCGGTTTTGGGCAGTTATGCTATTATCATCACTAGGCCTTGTTGATGGATGAGCCATATTCGAAGTCTTCTTAATAAGTCAAGTTTGTAAAATCCAGTTTGCTTCATGCCTAACAACACAAGATCTTCCTGTGTTGACTTGCTTGAGACACTTCTTCTCCATGAAAAATGTTAGCATGCGTCTTGGCTGCAGTCTGGAATATCAAGTCTTTCACTCTGTGGTTAATGCTCATTTATTTGTTTTCCCATAATTCTGTTGCACCCAGGCTGCATCACTCAGAGCATCTATTTGACTAAAGCAAACCCTGATCTACTGACAGAAATTGAGCTAAGAAATAATAATATAATCACTAGGCCTTGTTGCTGTCTTTTGTTGCCTCTTCTTTATTTGTTCTTTCTTTTCTCTTTGGTCTGGCAAGCTTCCCTTTTGCCCTGAGGGATCCGTTCCAGTTCCTGTCCTGTTTTGTTGTGCTGTGTACTCCACAAAGTGGTCCATGTCTGATCCATTTTAGTTGTATTTCAACTGCAATTGGTTCTCGATTTAAGTGCCAGAACCTCTGATCGTATTATTTTAGTGGATGCTGTTAGTAGTTGGTAAATGTTGGATTTCTGGTTGTCAACAGTGTAATTGTAAAAAAATAATAAATTGAGAAAATTGAGAGATTGAGATGTACTTCTCTTCCTACTATACTTTTTGGATTTTGCAGGTTTGGGGTCAAGGAATTTTCCTGTGTTTTAATGTGGAAGAAATTATGCGGTAACGTGCACAACAAAATTAAGATTTAATAATTTTTTTTAATGTATTGAATATGGAAGCCTATTTGTGCCACACAAGAAAAAAATCATACTTTGATCAATTTTAAAATTATGAGATAAAAAGCTAAAATTCTAACATAACTCATAATTCTGACATAGGCTAACTGTTTTGTAAATTATGACTTTGTATCTCATAAATATATTTAACTCCTAATTTTTACTCATATTTTTCTTTTCCTTTTTTGTATCATAATTATGACTTGACATCTGAAATGTCGACTTTTTATGTCATAATAATGACTTTCTGTCAAAATTAAGATTTACCAGAGCATGATTTTTTTCTTTCTTGTGTGGCAGAAATGGGCTTCCATAAATATCAACAAAGTTCAAGTTCAGCGAATGGCATTTAAAACGACCTACGTTTTGCTATGTTAAATGATATGTTTATAAAGTGTGCATATGATGGACACAATTACTATCCCATGAGACCACAGGAGAGGATTTGTGAATGGCAGTGCTGTAGGTGCTGGTCAACCACCATTAAAAGGAAAAGAAGAAGCTCAAATGTGCATGCGTGATGCGCAAGAATGAGGTCTAATCTAGCGCGTCACACATTCAAGCTTCCATGTTTAGCAAATTTGATATGCGTTTTTGTAACAAATCAATCAAAAGTCAGTAACTTTCTTTTTATCTGCCGTCAGACTATCTGAGAGGTAGTTGCATAAAGCGTTGCTATGGTTTGCGTCTTGCTTCGGACTTGCCTGTAACAAATAGTCCACTAAAGGCAAGTTGATTTGAACCCATGTGCAGTTTTATTGAATATAAACCAAAATGAACAAGACAAAGACTTGTCTTGACTGAAATACATGAACTTACCAACAGTACAATGACACAAACAATACTAGACAAGAGAACATTGAAACATGAGGGCTATTTATACAACAAGACTAATGACTAACAAGAAACAGCTGAAAGCAATGAACAGTGGACCAATGACACACAGACAAGGGAGCCAATCAGTACAAGACACATGAGACTAGGGAAGCACATGACCGGATCACATGACCATGACTGTGACTAAACTTCAAAATAAAAGACATGAAATATGAACATGAAACAAAACCAAAACTAGACATGACAGATTGGCATTCTTACACTGCAAGCTTCATGCTTTCTAACTTTAAATCCACTTTTTTTTTCATTTTGTTGCAATTATTCTGCTTATTGTACATATAAAATACAAGAAGTGTATATTGTTAGTCCCATTTTCATAATTGTGACCACACATTCTGTTTACAATGTCCGCCATTATAACAGATGGGCTAATCGGGACATTCCTACTTCTAATGATTTTTACAAAGTAATGGGGCACCAAAGTATATATACATATACTGAATGAAAATGCCAGGATTTTTTGCTCATCTTACTTTTAAGTCTGATAGAACTCATTGCAGTATTGCTTGCTTCTGATCTCTGAGAACATTTGATTCCTTAAAACTGGCTATTCTGATGGACTTTAGTTACTGTACTTCATTACATGACTCCTATTATGTGCATTAGAAGTCTATATAGTTGTAAGCACCACTGAGTCAAAAGCCAAAAGTAAAGTATTTGCCCCAAAAAAGATAAACACCCTAATCATTGTTACCATCTAGCTAAAGAACATTACATTCCCTTTCTCAGACCCCTCTTTCATCATTCGGTTTCTTTCCGCCTTCTCTTCTTCTATCATAACCCTTTCTCTCCTACAGTATCTCTCCTCTTATCTCCTCTCTCTCTTCTTCTATCTGCAGCTGAGTGTAGTAGATGCCAGCTGAGAGCAGATCTCTGTCCACGGGCCATGCCCCAGCCCCTTCCTGCTTCCTACTTGGAGCCAGCTTGCATCATGCATCATGGATGTGTCGTTCCTCTGTGTGCGGGGAAGCAGGGATGCCGCGCTGGCAACAGCAGTTTATTAATCGGGTCAGGTGGCCGCCTCAGGCAATCAATAGAGAACAGACGGCATACTGGCACATAGATGCACACTCTTACACACAAAGTAATGTGATGTGGCTAGCTTTTGAGCTAGTGTGAAAACTGCCTCTCAAAACCACCTCAAGCTCTTTTTGGGCTCTGAGAGACCCCAAGCACATTTTGAAATATACTTGATATATACATATTTGTTATATACATTTAAGATTCAGGTTAATATTTAACAATGGAGGTGGGTGGTCACAATTTATATACTATATATATACTAAGTTTTGCTGGAAATTGTTTATGTATTAAATAGCCTCGTTCAGACTCTAAAATCTGATTGGATGAGCCACATTCAGAACCGTATATGCGTTATGAGTTGCTAAAATCCGCTTTGCATCATGCCCAACATCACTTAATTACTGTACAACAAAAACACTTAATTACTTGATTGTCCTTGTCTTGTTTTTCATGTATTGTATTGAATATGTATGGAAGACCATTTCTACCATGCATGCAAGAAAAAAAATGCTTTGGTAAAACATAATTATGACAATGTCAAATTATATAAACATACATAAAGGTAAAAAGTCAAAATTATGATAATGATTGTAACTATCAGATAAAAAGCTGAAATTCTGACATTAAAAGTCATATTTCTGACAGAATGTTGACAAGGATGGATTCAAGAATAAAATGATACGTTGGATTTACTTTATGTCAACAGGTTCCATGTAACTGGGTTATGTTGCATTTAATTAACATCATTAATTTCAGTTAACTTAAGTTTATTACATAAGGTTAATTCAGTGTCATTTAGTTGAATCAGGTTAACATTCTTAACTTTGTCCAAAACTATTAAGTTCAATTATCCTAAAATTAAAATCAAACAAAAATTAAAACAAATAATCCAGTCTAATTGATTACAAATGTAATCTTTTACAAATGTAATCTAACAAGAATAACTTTTACAAAATATTTACTCTGTAAAAACTCTTATTGGTGTTTGCCGGAAGATGGTTTTATTACATCTATGGCATGCCCAAAATAGTTGTTTTGGTAACACTTTACTTGAAGGGGTGTGCATAAGACTGACATGACCCCTTCATAATCATGACATGATACATGTCATGAATATGAAGGAGGATTTATGCATGTTTAAGACAACTGTCATTAAATGTCATTCGCTCAATTATGTAATTTTTAATGCAAACATGACATTGTTTGAGATGTCTGTGTAATGACAACTTGACATGAACCAATACATCATAACCTGTCAGTCTTTGTCATGACAACATAACATTATTTAGCTTTATAAGTTAACATTACATTAAACTGTTATGTGGTTGGTTTTGACATTGGCTGTCATGAGATCATTATAATAGTGTCATGAATATTTTTCTTGACCTCAACTACAGTGGTACAAATTGAATTTGTTATTAAAATGTCATTAAGTGTTAATACTCTGTCAAATAATTTTATAACAGCGTCATGAATAGTTTTCATTTTTTTTTAAGTTTCGTTTTTATTTTTAAAGTTTCCTCCAACAGAAGATCAGATAATAGACAATATCAAATTTCTTAAAAAAAAAGATGTTTTATAACACTGTTATAAAATAATGGTAACACTTTATTTTAGGGTCTTTTAACTAGTTGCTTATTACTATTAGCATGCATATTACTAAAATATTGGCTATTTATTAGTAATTATTAAGCACATATTAATGCTGTATTCTGCATGACCTTATTCTACATTCTTAATCCTACCCAATACCTAAAGTTAACAATAAACTATTAATAAGCAGTAAATTAGGAGTTTATTGAGGGAAAAGTTAATTGTTAATAGTTATGTGTTCCCTATACTAAAGTGTTACCAAAATAATGTAATATAATGTTAACCCATAAAGCTAAGTAGTTTCTTAAGTTTGATAATTAATCTGCTCATGTTTATGACAGGTTGTGTTGTCTTGGTAATGTCAAGTTTTCATGACAAAGACACTGACAGGTTATGATGTATTGGTTTATGTCAAGTTGTCATTACACAGACATCTCAAACAATGTCATCTTTGCATTAAAACTGACATAATTGAGTGAATGAAATTTAATGACAGTTGTCATAAACATGCATAAAACTTCCTTTATATTCATGACATGTGTCATGTCATGATTATGAAGGGATCATGTCAGTCTTATGCACACCCCTTCAAGTAAAGTGTTACCGTTGTTTTTTTATTATTAAAACAACTTGAATTGCACATGCTCTACACTTCACCACAACGGTAACCTCCAAAAACACTATACCAGAAACTCTTTTAAATATAAACATAAAAGAACATTAAGCATTAACAAGTCTCCCAATTTTATCATCTTGATAAAAAATGCATTAAATAACATTTTATTTCAACATTTACTCACCCTATCCCTATCCTGTGCAAAGCATGATGGGAAGGGGAAATCCTGTTTATGTAGTCTCAACTCAAAAGGGTTAAGTAAAGTGGATGAAAAGAATTGTGTTGGCTTAACTTAATTTACTTAAGTAAACTGAACAAGCATTAAATGTTATTTTTGGCCTACTTAATTAATTACTTAATTAATTTTTTTTCAAAATGAAAATATTGAGTTGAGCCAAAACAGTTTAACACAATGCAATTGTTTGAATGAACAACCTAATACAATGGTGTTAAATAAAAAGGAATTTTTAAATAAACTGTACAGTATTGTAAAATCATTTTTTGTGTTGTTAATAGGCAAATCAAGATCTTTTTAAAGTTGCTTTTGAGTATATTGATATCGATATTTTTAATGATATTGACATCATGTTGATATTGTGTGAAATTCCATTGACAGTGTTGTATGATTTTATTTTTGTATTTTACCTCGCAAGCACTTTGAGATGCATTTTATGTATGAAAAGTGCTATACAGTCTAAATATTTAGTCAATTATGACCCATAATATGATTTTTAGCACATAATTTCAACTTTTTATCTCATAATTATGACTTGATATCTCATTTTACTTGTTTGACACCATGACTTTTCTTAATTTTATGAAGACTGATAAGAAACCTATTTCAACTTGATAATTCTTCACACGTCCTCCATGAAAAATGTTCTCTGAGGCCGCTGTGCAATATCCAGTCTTTCGCTCTGTGGTTAGTGCTCATTTATTGTTTTCCTATAATTCTGTTGCATCCAGGCTTCATCACTCACAGCATCTATTTGACTAAAGTAAATCCCATCCTACTCAACCCATTACTGACAGAAATTTTTACATGCACAAAGGGTAAAAGGATGATGGTGTAGCTGACCACACCATCCAAACACCATTTCATCCTGCAATTTGTCATGTGATTTCAGCCCAGCCCATTTTTATGGCTGCAGTAGATTGGGTTAACTGATGACACATACAAACCCCTGAGCAATTCATTACACTTTCAATGGTGTAACAGCCCCTCTCAGATATTGAGTTTTGAGGGCTGGAGATGCAAACTTTAAGATCCATTTGAGAGGACAGTTAGATAAATGGCTTGAAGAGGGCCAATGGTTATCTGCTTTGGTAATAGATTTCTAATCTCTCTGTCTCAAAGGACTGCAGTTTTCTCTCTCTCTCTCTCTCTCTCTCTCTCTCTCTCTCTCTCTCTCTCTCTCTCTCTCTCTCTCTCTCTCTTTTTAAACAATACTTAAAAATACTGCTCTTTATCTGCTTTGTAATTCAGTGTGTTGCCATACCAAAAACACAGAGTGCATAGACTTTTAGTGGAAAGTAATTGGGATTTTTGTTTTATTTGTCATTTTTGCTCATTAACACATTTTTCATGTTGTGTCGTGCATTTGTTATACTTTTACATTATAATTATTTTATTATAATTCCTGATGTATTATGGTATACTAAAAAATAAAAAAATATTACAAAAAGAGTAATTTAGTGATCAAAAGTCCTGGTTGTATTGCCACACAAATAACAGCTCATTTGCTCTTTTTTTTAGGTATAAACTGAAAAGTTAAATTTATTAACATTATGATTAGATATGAAATCTATAAAATTATTTAAATAGCAATCCCAATAGCCAACGTGATCTCATGAGAATACGTGTGTATTTTTACGTAAATTGTGGTTCTACCACACGTACATTTACTTACGTTTTCATACACACAAAAACGTACAACCTTGACGTATTTATAGCAATAAAACGTAAAAATATTTACGTATTAACAGCAATAAAACGTAAATCATGTAGCCTATTCTCATGTATTAATATTAAAATCGTGGCATTAATATTTTAAATCTGTTGTATTCAATTGTCATATTAATACATGTTTTTAGTCAAATTTATTGAATGCAGTTTACTCATCTACTTAATATGAAAATAACATTTCTGTTTGCGACTTGTGCTGCAAACTCGTTTCGGAGGATTACATAATGTAAAACAAGACTACACTTTAAAACCTTATGAATAAAATTTTTGTAATTGTTTAACCATTTTGTAATATTTAGTTTGTTTGCTGTGCGACACAGAAGGCGTTTTCTCCTATGCAGCGACTGACAATACAACCATAAGATACACCAAAGCACAACATAAATTCATAAATCACGTCAATTTTATTTGTTTGCTGTACTCCATATCTTTAGAATCCATATGTTTGTAAGGAACAGATCCGAATTCAGCCCTTTATCCATCAATCTTCATCTTCATTCTCAGCAGCGACCGTCACAGTCAAAACCCGTATTACGTATTAATACCTCCGTATTAACAATGAGACCAGGCTGCAATAGCAAAAAATACATCCTCTTTACATATTAGGTGAGTCATTATTTTCAATCAATGTAAGTACTTTTACTTGACCTATGAAACATTATGCTATAAATCTAGCACTTGCATAATAAGGAATAATGGATAATGTATTTTTTTTTAATATAATGAAATTGCAGCTTTATGTTCAGTGGATGTAAATAATGAAAGTGTGTTTTTATTTCATGATATTGCTGGAACAAACAGCATGACAACTGCAGCACACAGAAAGGCATATAAGCTTCTTTGTTGCATGTTTAAAAAATTAGTAAAAAACAGTTTTACAGAAAATTGAGAAAATATATAAAGTTGTCACATAACAACATTGTACTACAATGTAATAGTGCTAAAGCTTTTTAAAAGATAATGGAATCAATTATATTGAATTATATTAAATAATACATGTATTATTTTATTTAAAAGTGTTTACCATGATATTGCATTCATAAATACAGTTATGATTCTTCTTTTTCAGACAAAAATGAACACGGGATTGTTTAATGAAAACAGAAAAGGGAGGGCACAGTAAATTGTTCCATATGCTAACAGTGACAAAGTTCAGAATTTTTATTTTTATTTTTTTTTATGAACAATATTGATGAACCAATGATGATTCACTCATTTTTAGTTTGTAGGAGTTCTAAATGTTTAAATACATCAATTAATTAAAGAAATGTATTTACTTCTTTAGACCATTTTCCATTGTACAAATTTGGCATATTGTCATGTAGTATTGGTTTTGTTTCATGTTTCATGTCTTATCTTGAAATTCATGTTTCCTGTTTGCCATGTGCTTACAAAAAAACGAAGAAGTAGTGTAAAACTCTCACAGTTCAAAAAGCTTTCGCTACGTCCTACGCCTTCCTTATTCAACTTACGGAAAAAGCTTAACTGACGCAATGTCAGTTTACATTTTCTTCGTAACTTGAATACGGAAGGCGATCTGGCGGAAGCTAGATATTTTACTTCATAACTTGTTAAATATGGATTTTTTTTTTTTTTTTTTTTTTTTTTTACAAAAGCCACTGTTGGTGAGTTTCTTGCTAATGTTTTGTACCAAGCCACGTCAAGCCAAGTCTTTGTTCATTTTGTTGATGCTTTGGAGTTAATAAACTGCACATGGGTTCTTCTGCAACTTGCCTTGCCTCAGTGGACTCCTTACACATATGGCAATGCTTCCTACTTTTTTTTTTTTTTTGGTCAGAAACTCAAATGAGACAAAATATTTCACCATTAGGAAATAATGCGTACAGGGATAAAAATTGATTTTATCTTCTTGATTATGGGAAAATAAAGTGGTGTGTCCATGTTCACATCATAAATGATTGCTAATAAGGACCGTTGTACATTCAGAATCAACAACAAAGTTTTAGTCAGGGGCCACAGATATGGTCCTGGACTAAATCACTAACTAAATCACTAATGGACACTGATGCTTGCTCAGTGATGCAAGTCGACGACAAGGCATTCAGGCCTATTTGATCCAGCAGCATTGATTACCTACTTGTTGTAAACAGTATTAGGCAACATCTAGACAATTTCTCTAAATGACATACAGTACATGTCAACGTGCCTATTACCCCTTTCTCTCTCAAAGTTGATTGCTGTCATCAGCAGTTTTGTGTGGTTTGGAAACATGATGTTACATTGTGTTTCATGTAGCTTTCTGCTCTGATTGTTTGGGCTGACTGCTCTGCTTTCTTGTATACAGACATGCTCTCTGGACAGGTATCTTTATGTTCATATATATTCACAGCATTCATTTGATTTTAGCCTGTAGATGCAGAAAATCTGTCCACTAGGACTCAGCTGGCACTCTACTCTACAGCCACACTTCAGCATCTCAAAGAAAAGACTTTAAATAGACAGTTGTTGTTGTTTTTTAAATTAGATTTTTGGTGCATATGTGTGCCCTATACTGTAAGTTTCTTTGAATTTTCTTTCTTATTAGGACTTTTAACACATATTATTGATTAAATAAGTTTAATGCATTTTTTTAAGAATGTTAACATTTTCTTCAATTTTGACATTACAATTGTTTCATTCTGTTCAGTGCGAATTCTAAAAATTGATTGAAACATTTGGAGCTGATTGAAATGGATTGAAGCTACAGCACAAGTGTACACACACACGCACACACACACACACACACACCTACACTTAGTCCCTAACGGAGCATGCATTTATCAGTAAATGGGAAAAGACATTTTTACGGATAATTTTGAATGTCCCAGATGGGATGTTTAACAAAAGTAAAGTCATTTATATTCTTTGCACGGTGAAATTTAATTATCATCGAAGCTCAACAAGTAAAATATCACCCATGTGTTAAACGCCACCATTCATAGAAATGCTAATGTGAAACACCAGCAGAGGACGAATGCACACAGGCATGTAACAGATGTAAAATTACACCCATGAAGTGTAGATTTTTTTTTTTTTTTTTACATTTACATTTCAGATTTGTAGTTCTTTTTATTTATTGCAGATTTGCGTTTCCATGTTTTTCATTTTTATGCTGTGTGTCTGTGTGTTTGTGTGTGCGAGAGACGAGAATCTCTTTTCAGTGTCTTTATATAAATGCTTAACTTTCATCCACTGGCAGAAACCAAGATTTATTTTTATCTTTTATTATTTTGTTTGTTGTGTTAACTCAAATTTGAGATTAATCACAATTCATATTTTAATTGATTACCGTCTCTCTATATAGTTGAAGAATAATAATACTGCATAGAAGAATAGTCCAGAAATAAATAACCTGCTCTGTGTCATAATGAGGAGGCCAAGCAAAATTGTGAAGAATAAACAGTTGGTAAATTATATATTAAATTAGCATATAGCTTAACCAGCTTTGAAACCGTTTCATTGCTAACTCATATGACTCACCGATAATTTTGTGCTTATGTAAAGTTGTGTATTTGTGTCTGCCAAATGAATAAATGTGAATGCAATGTAAATAGAAGTCTTATATTGCTGAATTTAATTATATGATAACTGGTGGTGTGTGTTGGTGTTTATTGTGGGTGAAACAATTAGTCACTCTCAACCCACAACACTGCTGTTAGTCTAGTAGTTTTGAGCTAGTAAACCAAAGATTGCTTTTTTAAACCCTAGAAGGGTTGTCACTATTGTACCAGATACTAGCACACACACTAACAACACACCTATGTTCTTTTGGCCTTTAAACTAATACAGAAGCCATTTTCAAACCTAACAGCTTTCTGTTGGGTAACGCGGCATAACCAACTTGAACTCCCCACAAAATCTCACTGAGGAAATGTGTCACCGTCGTGTGTAATTCCTGATCATCTAGATTCCTATTGAAATGACTGGATTGGACTGGAAAGTTCACAGAATGATGGTAAATGTTACCGTAAATTGAGGACCTTGCTATCATGGTCTGCCTGTTTGTTTTCTTTTTCATGAACTTTTAGTTTGTATTTCTTTGGCTACCTGTTTTCCTTTGTTCCATTTTCCCACTTTTCATTTGTTGCTATGGTTATTGATTAATTAGTTCTCACCTGTTCATCATTGAGTTCATCACCCTGTGTATTTAAACTCTTCTGTTTCTTCAGTTCATTATTGTTCATGTATTGTGTGCTACACACTGTTTTGTTGCTGTTTTTCTTCATTGAATTACCTGCGTTTACTTTGTTTAATAAAGGGACTTAATTGATTGATCTTCTTTGTCTCTGCTCATCTTCATCTGGACTAAAAACGTGACTCTTACAGGATAACCATGATTTTTCTTCTTTAATTTTTTTTGTCCTGTGGATTAATTATTGAACTTTGAGACAACATGAACACGGTGCAAAAATTGAGATGTTGGAGAGCTGTATACCATGTAAATGTTTCATGGCACTCAAAAGCGGGGGGAGGGAATCAGCATGAATCAGACACACACTCAAACAAATTGCAAAAGTACCTATAAACGGTGACCTATTTGTATGCTTACACAGAATAATTGAGCGGTAAATCCCCTGGCCAAATGAAATGCTTTTCTCCAGACTGCGTAGCAAAACAAGGCCTCTGGAATTGTGTGAGTCCCTGCTGGAGTGCATGAACTCTCTTCTGCCCACTCTGTGCTTAGTGAAGGAGAGCAGGAACGGGGAGGAGGGAGAAAGAAAGATGAGAGAGAAATAGTGGGGTGTTCATTTCTCCATAGTCTGTCCGAGGAGGAGAGATGAAAGGCACAAAAGTGATACAGAGGGGGAGGGGAGGAGCGTATATCTTAGTACACAACACCTTCTTTGGGCTTTTGAGACTGATTGGCAAGGCGTTCTCATTTGTATTTATTTGATTAAGGCGATGCATAATTCATTCCCCAAACAGGAAAAAACACATGCCTCCGGCAAGCCATTCACACACTTCCTGATCTCCGCGCTGCTCTTTGAGTCTCTCAGGAATGGCGCTGGAGATTTTTTTGATCCAGCGTGTGGTGAGTGTTTATGCGGGTTCGTACGCTCGCCTCCTGTGGGGTTTATTTATTTATTTTTTAGAAATAAAAGACTTCTTAGACCTTGCACGGCACTACTGTAGAATGGTTTTAAAATGCTGAGGAAGGCGTTCTCATGGCTCCATAGAGGTTAATGAAGGCTCCAGGGTGTGGCGGTAATATTGTTTTTTTTCCACCTGACCATCTCCACAGCAACTCAAGGGAGCGGTTCAGTAACTGCAAAAGGAGAAAAGCCAAGCCATGGTTGTGTTTTGTGAGCGGCAAAATGTTGACAGAAAAGAAATGTCCTCAACTGGAAGCAATTTCTCAATGCCTCAGTACCTGTAAAGGTACACCAACTTGTAGGATTGCAAAGAGGCCTGTGGAATAAAAACGAAATTCTGCCATTGTTTGTTAACCTAATGTTGTTCCTGTTTTTTTAAACATGTCTTGCCACTGAGATTTTATAGTAACCAGGGACTGTCAAGCTCCAAAAATGAAGGAATATTACGTATAGTCAGTGCAGAACTCATTCAATGTAATAGATGACTTTGTATTTGAGTTGACAAACTCTGTGTACACAAGAGAGAACAGTATGTTTGCGTGCCGGTGATAATTATATGCACATAGCATTTCTGTATAATCCCATAGATGCACAGAATGTTTATCTGGGAATCATTTAAACAAGACTCAGCCCACAAGAGGGAACATCTAGCCTGTACAGTCTCTCATGTATATATACAGAGAGAGAGACAGAATTAATGACATTTGTTAAACATTACTGCTGCAGATGCTACATGGCCCCTGATCAAAGGCTTAAACTGATAGTTTTGCTTGCACTACACCTATTCCTCTGCTAGATGGCAGCAAGGAGCAAGTTCAGCCCTAAACTTGCATCCTATCTTCATTTAAATGCAGGTTAGTGATCTGTAGCAAAGAGAAAGTCGACTTTTTCCCCCCTTACTCTCTCTCTCAAGCTAGAAGCTTGGCTCATGTAACATCAGATTTAAAACTGAAATGGCAGATCTGACTATGCGTACAAGAGAGGCCAGAAATGTTTTTGGTCTACAATACTTTTAACATTCTTTTCACACGGCTGCTCGCCGCTAAGGCCATCTAGAGCTAGTCGGGTCTCGGCAGCATTGTGTTGCATAGGCGTATAAAAGCGTGTACGACGGCGGGTAGCGCGGCTTCTCAACCACCACTAAAGCTGAGCACATCAAAGCAAAGCTGGGAAATCAGAGGAATCCCTGCATCAGTTCAGATAAGAGCTAAGTTCCATTTAGTGGCTTAGCCACATAGGGGGAACGGCCTTTTTTTCTCATCTCATAGCTGTTAGACTAGCCAGCTTATCTATCTCCCAGCTATGCGCCTTGGTTTATTCAGGGTGCTGTTTACCTGCCTTTCTCACGGCTATTTTTGTGTTTGCCGCAGCTACCTTTGTACTTCCAGTTTGCGATTTTCTAAATGGCTGTATGAAGGTCTTCAATTGGCCAATTGTACACGCACACACTCACAGATCAAAGGTCTCGATGAGTTTTCATGTGTAATGTTGCATGGAGGGTTGCTGCTAGCAGGAAGGGCGAATGCTAATTGATGTCCTTAATTGCTTTATTGAAAGTCAGTTCCACTTGTTGGAGAAAAGTGCCTCTGACAAGCCTCTCTTGATTATTCAGTGATCATAAGGTCGATGTATTGAAGTAACTTGCACCATCACAAACCACTGTGTTATGACTAAGCCTCAGTGCCAAAAGCTTTTAAGCTACTCGAGTGTCTACATTTTTGTTTTGAGTAGCAGTTGACATCTTAACGTTGACCTTTCAGCCTAAACTGTTAGTTACCCTCAGGTTCTCATTAGTTTACTGTTCAATTCCATCAGCTAGACTTGTCATACACTTTCGCTAGGCTAGCAATCATGCGTCCTCGATCCGCGACACAAAAAAAACTACACTTCATTTTCAACTCCGCCTCGGCTTTAAGACACGAAGAACACGGCTGAAAAATGAGACACACAATAGCTCGTTTGTCTGCTACCTTGGACTGTTTGCGCAATATGTCATCCCCTCCTTTCTTTTATACCGAACGACGTTAGTGTGAAGGCACTCATAATGTTTCTCATGACAGATCAAATGGAAAGTGACAGTGGGAAGTTATGTATAGCCACAGGGATGCCATTACACATGGTAAAATATGATCCGGGCTTCGCTCCGTGTCTGCGTAGTGTACAAAGTGTACAAATGGCTTTTAATACGCACTTCTAAGCGTCATTAGGGTTTTTTGTTGCTCACCGTCTGTTTGCAATGAGTGGCGCACTCATTACGGCTCTACTTTTGCATAGAAATGGTCATCAGTTTTGGCAGTGCCTGTTCAAAAGTGAATAATGTAATTTAAAAAGGAATGGAACAACTAAAGTGAAAAAAAGTTGTTTTAATCAGTTAAAGGGTTAGTTCACCCAAAAATGAAAATTCTGTCATTAATTACTCACCCTCATGTCGTTCCACACCCGTAAGACATTCGTTCATCTTCAGAACACAAATTAAGATATTTTTCATAAAATCCGATGGCTCAGTGAGGCCTGCATTGCCAGCAAGACAATTAACACTTTCAATGCCCAGAAAGCTACTAAAGTTATATTTAAAACAGTTCATGTGACTACAGTGGTTCAACCTTAAAGGATTAGTTCACTTTCAAATAAAAATTTCCTGATAATTTACTTACCCCCATGTCATCCAAGATGTCCATGTCTGTCTTTCCTTCAGAACTGGTGCCGCGTTTGTTCCGTAAGTTGAATAGGGAAGGCATAAGACATACAGCGTAAGCTTTTTGAGGACTACGGAAGACGGTCTGGCGGAAGCACTAGCAAAGCGATCATTTGTGTTTGTAAAGCATACACATTTTTATCTTTTTTTTTAGAAAATGACCGATCGTTTCACTAGATAAGACCCTTATTTCTCGTCTGGTATCATTTAAAGCCCTTTGAAGCTGCACTGAAACTGTAATTTTGACCTTCAAACATTTGGGGCCAACTGAAGGAGAATAATCCTGGAATGTTTTCATCAAAAACCTTAATTTCTTTTCAACTGAAGAAAGAAGGACATGGACATCTTGGGTGACATGGGGGTGAGTAAATTATCAGGAAATTTTTATTTGAAAGTGGACTAATCCTTTAATGTTATGAAGCGACGAGAATATTTTTTTTTGCACCAAAAAAACAAAATAAATACTTTATTCAACAATTTCTAGTGATGGGTGATTTCAAAACACCGCTTCATGAAGCTTCGATGCTTTATGAATCTTTTGTTTCGAATCAATGGTTCAAAGCGCATATCAAACTTCCAAAGTCACGTGATTTCAGTAAACAAGTGTTTCAAAATTTCAATGGTTCACCACTGGGGGGCGTGACTTTTGCAGTTTGATACGTGCTCCGAACCACTGAATTGCATAGAGGTTCCTTTTATTATTAAGCTGACCAATCAGAAGGGATATTTAAATAATGCAGTGTCATTTGTTTCCAAAAAAGGCAAAAGACATAATTTAAACAGCCAAAAAAAAATTTTTTTGAGCGACAGGTTTCATGCTGGAATTTTGGGTTTTTAGAATAACAGTTTACAATTTATGAACAACTCTACTGGATTATATTGTGTCACTAATTATCAAGACTATATTAAAATGTCAGAAAACAATCATCTCTGTACTCTAAAAAAAGTTGGTTCTTTGAAGGTACTTTACACATAGTAACAGTTCTATTTAGAACCGCATGACCCTGAAGAACCCTTTACATGCTGAAATGGTTCTTTGTGTTAGAGTTTAGAGTTCTTTTTTCCCGCCTTTTTGTTTTTCAAATCTGTAACTGTCAAAGCCACATCATTACTGGTTTTCTGGAGCTTAGCCATTCAATTACATAGACTGTCAACACACTATCAACAGGTTAATGATTTTTTTCTTAAAATGTCTACAAATTTTAACTTTCAAATTGTAACTGGTTTCCTAACAATCACCTTTATCACACTATTGAGGTCCTATAGCACTTTCAAAGCATGGTTCTTTATGGAACCTTATAAAAAGGGTTCTATTTAGCACCAAAGAGGGTTCTGCTATTGTTACAAGCAAAAGAACCCTAATTTGGTACAGTTTAGAACCATTTTTCTTTAGGGAGAAAAAAAAAAAAAAAAAAAAAGGGCCAATATAAAACCATTTTGAGGAGGAGAATCATGTGAGAATAATTAAGTGGAATATGGAAGATTCTCAAGTCAGTGACTAGATAATTTATAATTGCTACAATATTTAGAATAAAAAAGAGAAAATACAGTACTGAGGGAGAAAAGAAACTATATTGAAAATGTAATAAATAATAATAAAAATAAATAAATAAATAGCCGCTTTATTTCATGCAGGACTCCAGGCAATACCTTCTCTCAGAAGAGCTGAATCCCACGTGAAGTACTGCAGATGCTTTAAAGTGCCATCTGTGACAACTGCTACTGGCTGTTTCAGAGTTGTGCAAGAACAAACACCTTCAAACAATAACAGTGCTACTTTATGTAACCACCTACTGTAAATGTTCTCTGAGCATGTTCTTTGAGTTCATATGCTGTTTCTGCAATTACCACCTGACTTAATATCTTTTTGAATCCAGCGTGTGAATAGATGCTTGCACTTATAAATGTTTAATGAACTTTTTAATATGAAACCTCAAGTAATATGTTGGTGGTTTTGATCTCTCTTGAAGGACTTTGTGCAGCAGTATATATTATTCAGAGAATTATATGTATATTCGCATGTCTACATTTGGCCAGTTCTTCAGCTTTTTTTTTTACTTTAATATTTGTCATCATCAACCCACCCTTTCATGGCAGTTGAAAAAAATGTTTTTCATCTGGAACATGCAATATTAAAGGGTTGTTATCAATGAAATTTCTGTGATTCCACCTGACCTTTGACCCAGACCAATGGTGTGTATTGAATACATTGGAAGACATTTGTGAAGTAGAGTAAAAGTTTTGGGTAGCACAATGTTTCTCCAGTATCTTCCTAAAGCCATTTAATATATCATTGCTATGACAGACTGTCATTGCAGCATATTGCTGGCTCAGGTTAAAGAATGACGAGGGCCACTTCTAATACCCGTAGCTTTTGTTAAATCCAAGTTTTAATTAATACAGGCTTAGGAGAGATGATTCATTCTGCCAGTTATTAAAAAAATACTTTCAGGCTTTTAATGCTTCATTTCCCCTTGTTCAATTTATCCTTATCAGTGGTATATGAATTTTAACTTGACCATGAAGGCCAATGCTGCGGAATTAGGTAGCACCTTAATGCAGTGTTTAACAATAACCAGTTATAATAATGTGCAGATACATGCCTTTATACTGTATATCACTAATTATATAAGTGCTGAGAGAGTCCAAAAGGTCTGATTAGAAGTAGTCATTTAATCGTTTTATTATAATTTGTATTATCAGCATACCATTTTAAATGAAAGAATCAAAATTGAATTGAAGAACAAACATCTTATTCTTTAATACAAGCAAGAAAATCTGACCATCATGATCAATGTCAATTAAGGTCCTTCATTTATTTCCAGGTCCAAATGTATTTCTTCATGTGGTTACACTATCAGCGATAAACCTCTCTTTAGCCCAACTGAAACGATCAATTGACAGCTATGAAGAAGCTTTAGGTAATACTCAACAAAAAACCCTCACCCTTCTCGCGTGCTCCAAGCTAGATCAATATGATCTTTAATGAAGTGAAAAGGAAAGGTTTAAACACACAGGAAAGCAAACAAGAACAAGACAATATCTCTGAGTAGCTTGCTTAAATGTTTATTGGTTTTCTTAGAATCATAATACACACTAAAAATGTTTAATTAGCTACAAATTTATAATGTCTTTTAATTATTTCCCCCCTCTAATATTGTTAGATGCAATTATTTGCAATTAATTTGTTAGGTTAATCACCATATCATTTTGATTAATTCAACACAACTATTAGCCTGCAAAAGTCAGGGGATGGTACGTTGCAACCATGTTTATTGTTTTATTGAAATGAGATGTCATCTGGATTTGCTGCATTTTATCTTTGCCTCTTTCCATAGCCCTCTCTCCATCTCTTCTTTCTTATTCTGACTCTGAGTTCCTTGCTGAGACACTTTGTATTCTTTAGCATGAATCACAGCCACACCTCCCCTTTATTCTCTCTTTCCCTCTCTTCATCTCCACATTGTCAATCTTTTATCTCCCTGCCAAGAGAGGAGCAATCAATGATATGAATATTTTGTAACCGCTGGCAAGTAGTTGTACCACCAACTGTACTGCATCCTAGAGGGCTTTGCGGTGTGTGTTTTGTTTATGTTTTAGTGATGTGGAGTCAGACAATTTGTTTGATAAGGCCTCAGGTAAAAGGAAAAGAGTTAACATAGCCCACAAGGCCTAATATACCTGGAGTGCAGAAGAGCAGATTAAAAAAATAAATAAAAAAAATAAAAAAAGGCCCGGAAATAATAATGTGTTATTCTGTGATTAATATTGGCTGACTAACACATTAAAATTAAGCAATGTATTTATTGTAGAATTTATTTGTTTTGTTTTATTTTGTCACTCCCTCAGGCAACTATTAAGTTTTTTACTTCCTTTCTAGCATTATATTTTCATATTTGGAGGCATATAAGACATTTATTATAATGGATTACTGTATAATTAACATGAAATGACAATGAAAATACTTCTATTGTGATTTATTAGTTAATTGGTAACACTAACTTCCATAAGTTAATCAATTAGCAAACATCACCTAAAATGAGCAATACATTTGTTATAGTATTTATTAATCTTTGTTAACATTAGTAAATAAAAATGCAACCGTTCATTAAAGGGATAGTTCACCCAAAAATTATCCCATGATTTACTCACCCTCATGCCATCCTATTTGTATGACTATCTTCTTTCAGACGAGCACAATCGGAGATATATTTAAAAATATCCTTAGTCCTCCAAGGTATCCAATAATGGTTGTGAATGGGGGGCCGCATTTTGAAGCCAAAAATAATGCATCCGTCCATAAAAAAAGTAATGCATACGACTCCAGGGGGTTAATAAAGGCCTTCTGAAGTGAAGCGATGCATTTATAACTAGCTTCCGGCAGATGGCCGTACACAGAATTCACAAGTCAACTTGCGCCAAATGAGTAATCTTCTGATGCGATGTATGACGCAGGAAGTTGGAGTATTGTAAGCTTAGGTGCTTCTCACGGTTCAAACAAGGGCTGTGCAACAAATTTAAGCTCCTCTTCTCTTATATCGAAATCCTCTGACATTTCTCTTTAAAAATGATTGTGACCGGTGTGACCGGTGATTTGTTTTGCTCTATCCTCTGCACCTCCGCATTCATCATTACGTTGTGCTTCAGGTCAAACAATACTCTTCCGCCACAAATCTTGTGCATTCTGCGTACGGTCAGCCGCCAGGAGGTACTTATTTGAATTTGTAAAGTTTTAAATATGGATATATTTTTTTACAAAAACACATCACTTCAGTTCAAAAGACCTTTATTAACCCCCTGGAGTCGTATGGAAGACTTTTTTATGGATGGATGCATTATTTTTGGCTTCAGAACGCGGTCCCTCATTCACAACCATTATAAACCTTTGGAGGACGAAGGATATTTTTAAATATAATTCAGATTGTGTTCTTCTGAAAGAAGATAGTCATATTTGGCTTGAGGGTGAGTAAATCATGGGATAATTTTCATTTTTGGGTGAACTATCCCTTTAATTCATGCTATTCATAAGTAAATATTAACATAAATAATACTAACAGATACAATTTTTAATTTTAATAATGTATTAGTAAATGTTGAGATTAACATTAACTAACAAATGCTTTATAGGTATTTTTCATTGTTAGTTCATGTTAACTAATGTTGTTAACAAATGTTAACAAATGGAACCTTATTGTAAAGTGTTACCATAATTTTCTTTTCATTTTACCAGTATTGGGGAAAGTTACTTTTTTAAAAGTAATGTGTTACAATATTGTGTTACTCCCTAAAAAAGTAGTAAATTGCATTACTTACTTTTTATGGAAAGTAATCTGTTACGTTCTTTTTGCTTCACTTTTTCTCACCTGGCACATTACTCCTGATTTCACTCAACATGAAGACAGGAGAGGTGTCAGTCAATAAATGGGAAAACACAGTAACTTGCTTAAGTAACTCAGATATTTTGTTGTAAATTTAAAAATAATGCATTACTTTACTAGTTACTTGAAAAAACGTAATCTGATTACATAACACTGTGATTCGCAACCATAAAAAGTATTGCTCAGGATTTGATACACTTTATTAAACAAAATTGTATGTTAGGTCAGAATTTGAATTAAAACTAAATTAAATTACTAAAGTTTTAATTACTAAATGCCTTTAATTACAATGCCTTGCGCTTTTGAAATGGATTGCTCAGTTTTTTTTTTCTTTCTTTCTTTCTTTTTTTTTTCCCTGCTAAAGGGAACTGTCAGTATTCCCATTTATCTCAATTAGGCAACATGCACCACTGAATAATTCACTTGAACATCCATTAAGAAAGTAAAGAGTGAATTTTGAATTCATACTGACATCAAAGATTCTTAAAAATACTTAAAAAATGATCACATGTGTGTCTGTTTCTTGTCTTTTTATATAAAATAGTTCATCTGAGATGATATTTGGATTAGCACAGTCTCAGTTTGAATGATAAGTGTGTGCTGCCTCCGTAGGCCCTCTGTGTTCTCAAATAACAATCAACTGTGAGCTCACAGAAGAAGTAGCGTTGTTCACCACATGACATTCTATCGCCTAATGAAGTTTAGGATCATCAGTTGCGCATGATAATGGGTAATTGAGTTCACATTTAGCCTGCTATTTATAATAAGAAAAGCCTCGACAGGACGTGAAGACAGGATGAAATGGAGAATACGGGGGGATGGGGGGCAGTCTGGGGTAAACATTGCGGAACTAAAGCGATGTGTCCACTGAGGGCCACTGCGATCACTTATGACCCTCATGGATGGGTGAGCGATTTGACGTGTGGCAGTTTCAGGAACAGGAAGTGCTCCCTCCATGACTCTGTCAGTGGGATGTGTGGCATATGTTTTGATGATATGTCATGATATCATGTGTTTCATATTTCAGAGTCAAGGTCAATTACCTGTTTAGATCATGAAATGAAAGGCAGCGGTACTTCTGAGCATTTTCAAAAAATGAGTCACAGGCAGAAGAATCATGCCCATTCAAACATGCACTGTACATTTTGCACTGTAAAAATTAAAATGATTTTTCAAAGTTGTAAATAAATATTGTTTTACAAGAAAAAAAAAACTATTTCAGTCTTTCTACTTTCATGTTTAATTCATTCTTTTGTAATCATTTGTCAAATCTTCTGAAACACTTTCTGAGTGAAATTTGTTTCAAAATACAGTCATGTGAAAAAGTTTGGACACCCTATTGAATTCTATGGTTTTCTGTATCAGAGCTTAATAAAAAAAAATCATCTGGTCCTTGGCAGGTCTTAAAAATTTGTAAAATAAAACCTGATGAACAACAACACATGACATATCACACCGTGTCATTATTTATTTAACAAAAATAAAGCTAAAATGGAAAAGCCATGGGTGACAAACCTTACTGTTAACATAGGAATTAAGAGGGTAAGTAACAGTCAGGCACTGCAAATCAAAAGCCTTTGATTAACTGATCATCAGCAAGAGTGATCACCTCTATAAAAGCAGACGTTCTGGCAGTTTGAGTGTCTAGAGCCTTCAGATGTGTGTTAACACAATGCCAAGGAGGAAAGACATCAGCAATGATCTTAGAGAAGCAATTGTTGCTGCCATTAGTCTGGGAACAGTTACAAAGCCATTTCAAAACAATTTGAAGTCCATCATTTACAGTGAGAAAGATTATTCACAAGTGGAAAACATTAAACACAGACACCAATCTTCCCATGAGTGGATGTCCCAGCAAATTCACCCCAAGATCAGACCGTGTAATGCTCAGAGAATGTATAGGGCTGATGATTTTAGGCTTGTTTTGTAGCCATGGGCCCTGGGCATCTCACAGTCATTGCGTCGACCATGAACTCCTCTGCATACTAGAGTATTCTAGAGTTAAGCTAAAGCTAAAGCTAAAGCTTGGCCAAAACTGTGTCAAGCTAAATTCCTCCAGAATGATGTGAGAGACTGATAAAGTCATACAGAAAATGATTACTTCAAGTTATTGCTGCTAAAAGGGGATCTACAGACAATTGAATCATTGGGTGTCCAAACTTTGTCACCCATGGTTTTTCCATTTTGGCTTTATTTTTGTTCAATAAATAATGACACGGTGTGGTATGTCATGCGTTGTTGTTCATCTGAGGTTTTATTTTCCAAATTTTAAGACCTGCTAAGCACTAGATGATTTTTTATTATGTCCTGATATGGAAAACCATGGAATTCAATAGGGTGTCCTAACGTTTTCACATGACTGTATATCCTGCACCATTTTTATTCAGTGAATAAGTTATTTATATCTTGAAAAATGAAAAATTGAAAAATCCTGATGAGCATATCAATATAATTGAACACTGAGGTAATGATTCCCCTGAAACTAAGAGAGATGCTTTTGAGGTGAAAGTGATTATAGAGTAACTAACTACCATGAATATTCTTTCATTGTTCACCGGGGCATTGAAAAATGTCCTCAGAAACTTCCTAAATGAAACACATGGATGGGATGCGGCTATAACCTGATGAACCGTTCTATTGATTTATTAGCTTGCACAGTACTGCAGGTACAACAAGTCAATAACTTCAAATCTAAAACACTTGAGTAAGTGAAATTACTGGAGCAGGATTACTGTCCAATTGCCAGTGAGACTGAATATTGTTTGTTTCACTAAAACGAGACAACTGGGTGCTCTAATCTGACCTGATGTGAATGTGTTGCAGTTAGCATGCAGTTGCATGAAACGCAAGCCAAGATTAAAAAAAAAAAAAAAATGTCTGGCATTATAAAACTGATAGATATTTGTAGTGACAACAACCGCAAGTCACTCATATTCAATGAGAGTTGGCTATTTGAGGTGACATGAATTAGTGAATGTGGCCAATGCAACAAAGTTTACTTAAAAAAAAAAAAAAAAAGATATATATGTATATATATATATATATATATATCTGTCTGAAATCCATTTTTATAAGGGCGGCTCCTTTAAAGGGTTAGTTCACCCAAAAATGAAAATAATGTAATTTATTACTCACCCTCATGTCGTTCCACACCCGTAAGACCTTCGTTCATCTTCGGAACACAAATTAAGATATTTTTGATGAAATCCGATGGCTCAGTGAGGCCTCTATAGCCAGCAAGACAATTTACACTTTCAGTGCCCAGAAAGGTACTAAAAACATATTTAAAACAGTTCATGTGACTACAGTGGTTCAACCTTAATGTTATGAAGCGATGAGAATGCTTTTTGTGCGCCAAAAAAAAAAAAAAACAATTTATTATTTTTCAACAATATCTAGCGATGGCCGATTTCAAAACATTGCTTCAAATCTTTTGTTTCGAATCAGTGATTCGGAGCACCAAAGTCACATGATTTCAGCAGTTTGGCAGTTTGACACGCGATTCAAACTGCTGTTTTGAAACAAAAGATTCGAAGCAGTGTTTTGAATATTGTTGAAAAATAATAAATTGGTTTTTTTGTTTTTTTTTGGCGCACAAAAAGTATTCTCGTCACTTTATAATATTAAGGTAGAACCACTGAACTCACATGAACTGTTTTAAATATGTTTTAGTAGCTTACTGGGCAGTGAAAGTGTTAATTGTCTTTCTGGCTATAGAGGCCTCACTGAGCCATCAGATTTCATCAAAAATATCTTAATTTGTGTTCCGAAGATGAACGAAGGTCTTACGGGTGTAGAACGACATGAGGGTGAGTAATAAATGACATTATTTTGCATTTTTGGGTGAACTAACCCTTTAAGGCTTGTCAGTAAACAGCCACTGTTATGAATGGCTAATGTCATTGCATAGGAAATGCCATTGCATGTGAGTAAGTGTTTTGAAAACATTATCCATAAACCATCATTTATAGACAAAACATTATTATACAAAAGCACAATTTCACTTTTGATCAATTTAATAAATTGTCGCTGAATAAAAGTATTCATTTATTAAAAAAGCCACCTACAGACCCTGATGTCAGGGTTGGTGGCTATAATGAGCGCCCGACACAGGATAGTATAAGAAAAACAGTCTTTAATTATTAATCTTCCAAGGAACACGTAGGAGAATAACAGAAATCCATTTGAAACACAACCACGGTAACACTGACGACACGGATCAATGAACAGAACGAACTGAGGGTTTAAATACACATGGAGACTAATCAGGGTAAAACAGAACAGGTGCAATAACTAATTAACAACCAGGGAGACTAACTAGGAGCACGGAGCACAGAACACAGGCAAATGAGCACAGTGAAAATGAACCAAAATAGGTCCTGCATCCCACATATGTGGATAAAAACTCAATTTGTTACATTTATTGCCAACTGACGATTAATGCACAGACACTGCACAGTTGCGCTACAGTATACTGTAGGTGGAAGAGTATGACATACAGCTTAGACTCATGTGGTTACACAAAATGTCTTAATATGGGTCAAACGGCACATTAATTTAAAGCCAGATTAGAATCTGTTGAGAAGAGGGTGAAGATCTGTCTAAGAGGCTGTCACTTTGATGTAGCTGTGTGAGCTGACATGAGCTTGGCGGAGGACCTGACGGGGTGATCGGTGCTGGAGGCTTTCTCTCTGCTCCTCCTGTCCCCCTGAGCGTCTCCCCGCACCAGGGGCTCAGCTCAAAAATCTCCTCTCTGACATCCATCAGCGCTGGATCAACAGTGCTCATAGATCCGTGCGCGATGCTATCTTCCCCCCGTCTATCCCATTGATCTCCTTGTACAATTATCGGCTAAATGTGTTCAGCTGTTTGACTTTTTGAAGAGGCTGGAAAGTTGCAGTTAAGACAGACGCCATGGGAGAAACCTCACAAGGCCGAGCCGGCAACAAAGTGGGAGAGAGACAAAAAGCATAAGGACACATGACATCTTAATACTTGACTTTTGTGCCTGCAGCAGACATGTGCTATTCTGTGTGCTCTTGACTGAACCAAGTAAACACTTTCAAACTATCAAATGTAACCAAATGGTGGTGGTGTTTAGAAAGCTGTGGGCAGTTTTATAATTTTCGACATCAACAACAAGATAAAAGACAAGAAAAAAAAAAAAAAAAAAACTGTCTACAAAACTGAAGTTATCAAAGTAAAGTGAATATGACTTTACTGAAAATAATCTAAACTCAACATAAATCAAACATGAGTCAAAAATAATTTTTCAGCATGCAAAAAACTTTATTAACATTATAAGTGAACCTCAAGAAACATTAAAATAATAATAATAAATAAAAAATCTGTGTCATGACCCCTTTAAAATTCATTTTACCAACCATGTAGAAAATTAACTTTTGACTTCCTTATCATCATCACTACAAAGTGTTGCCTTATGCTTTTCTTGAAAGGCATCTTGCCTTGTGCATCTCTCAATCGCAAGAAGCTGTATAAATATTGGGCCTTTTACTAAATGTACGGTATTGTGACAAAAAGTTTGCTGGATCCCTTGGGGATGAACATGATTTCACCAAGTGCAACACGTTCCTGGATCAACATCTTTGTTGATCCTGGAACAACATTCCAATCAACCAATCAGAAGTTTACAGTTCATGTCAAGTTTAGGCTTACAACAAGGGTTAGGTGCTTCTACATCAGTGTTAGTCACTCTTTCCCTCTGATTTTAGGGATAACTCATGGGTTGGGTTAGGTATAGGGGTAGGGATATGGTTAGGATAAGATTTTTGGACAAGAAAGTTGTTCCAGGATCAACAAAATATGTTGAACCAGGAACATGTCTTCAAAATCACGGTGACCTCTCTTGGGTACAATGGTAGTAGCTGATGGGCCACTCTTTGCATGGTTAAGCTACAGCCCAGGGGCCGTATTCATCATTTTATCTTACCACTAAGAGTTCTCCTAAATAGCAGTTAAAGTTCTTAGCTAAGAGTTTTATCTTAAAACCTATTCACAAAGCTGCTGAGACCAAATTTTACTAAGGAATAGAGAGAAATCTTAAGCTAAGAGAAAGGGCAGGGTTGACCTCATTGCTATGAATGATGTCAACACGCTTACAGCTTTCTGCATCCCTCTGCCACCCCGACTCCTCACTCTCGGCTGGTTCCTATTCCCAGTATACAGGGGATTACTCTGAATTTGGGCTAAATTCCGAGCTCGGAGCCTCTCCTAGGACAGCACGCCAAACACGCTTATTTTACTCTATTCGATCATTTGCAAGTGTGAACTTGTGAAAACAACTGCCACATGTCATCAGACATTATTTTCTTATTTATTTATTTCCAAAGGCCACGTTTTTTATTATGATAGGACATTGAGTGGAAGAGAGAAAGGGGGGACGGGATCGGGAAAGGCCCACAAGCCGGAACTGAACTCGGGACACCCGAGCTGCCCACAAGGCTATCACCATCAGTGATAGGTCATTATTTTCAACTTTACTGCAATGTTTTATTCTCCATCTTTCAATACATTTTGCCTGTACATAAATTAATCTTTATGTCATTGCAGATTAAAATTTATTACTCAAAATATTTATTGCATTTATGAAGAAAAGCCTCAGCACTCAAGGCTCTAACGCCTGTTGCCTCAATGGTGTACAGTGTCTTTGGGTGTCTTCTTGACTACTCCTAACTTTTCACAGATTTAGGAGCTGGTTTTAGCACTAAAATGCTTTGTGAAATACTCTTAGAGCAAAAATTTAGGAGTCCTAAATATAGGACTGACATGGCCATTATTTTTAAATCGGCAAGTTAGGAGCTACTTTTAGCTTTAAGATGTTTTTTGAATACAGCCCCAGATCTTTAACAACTAGGCTCCACAAACCTTATACATTACATGAAAAGCAGGAGAGAAGACGTTTCATGGCTGGCCTTGTATAACACAGCAGAACATTGGCAGACCGTGCAACCTAATCAAAATGGCGAGTGACTTTCCCTCCCCAAAGAGTGTCTGAATGGCTACAAAAATGATCAATTTAAAACCATGCACCTCACAGTATTAGTCCAAAATCTGACAGCCTTCCACATCTATCTACACCGGGGTGCGTGAGCACTGTGGTGCAGCGGCGGAGGAAAGAGGCCAGCGCATCCCACTTTTAGATTGCAGACTTGATTACCTATTGATTTTCTGCAGCGTCCCCATTATGAGTATATCTGTAACAAATGCATAGAGCTCATTTTTTAGCTTATGGCACTTACTGAGCTCCCATCTTATCTAAAAGCCTGCTGCTTATTCAGTGGAGTTAGACACTGGCACAGCAATATGTTTACATGAATGATTAGTCATTTTCAGCAGGCTGAAGTTTTTTGGTCTTAATTACCACTAATGACAATCCCATAGCCTTGAGGAATAAATAAGCATTATCAAAAAAGCGTTCAGTGATGTTTTTCATTACTCAATCATCATGTTGTTATTATGCATACCGTACATTACAAGCCACACTTTACATTGACATCCTTCCAGTTCACATGGACAATATCAAATGCTTTAGATGTGGATGCATGTGCTTTATACAGCACATATGCATATGTGCGAACGGTAAATACACATGCCATGTGCTGACCTCTCGAACTCCTTGTTTTAATCCTCCATGCTTTAAAGTGAATGATAACAGGAAGCATGGAAACTTTGAATTAGATCACAGAAATCAGGCGACAGCATCGCTCCCTGCCTTTGGACTGATGCACGTTGCCATGGCAACCCTTCAGTTCCATACCCTTCAAAACAATTAGAATTCAACACCGTTGCCACTGCCAATGCTCACCGCATCACACTCCAGTCCAGGGTTGTGGATGGATTGTGCAAATTGCATACGGTTGCATCTCTCTCACGCTCTCTCTCTTTCTCAGTATAGAATCAAAAGCTTATCAGAAATAGAACTGAGTCTATAGAGGCTGTAAACAGGGAGGCTGCAAGTAACTAGATCAGGGAACCTGACTAATCGTTGTTTCTCAGTTGTATAATAGTATATTGGCTTTACCAGTTTTGCTATGTATTCATTGGCTGGTTTGGTACACTTTGCACAATCTAATTTACTTTAATGAGAATGCTGCTGTCTGCAAAGTCACATTTTCCGACTTGATTTTGGACAAATCAATGCTTAGAGCATGCTCTCGAAGCTTAGTTGCAAAAAAAGACTGTTTAAATGGATTACTTCTCTAATTACTTGGAAAGAGACAAATGTTTCTTCAAGAGACAGATTAGGTGTTGTTACACTTGTCTGTTTGTGCTTAATTCTATAGACTAATTAATTTTTAACCATTGTAAGGGATATTTTGATCCATAATGAGTCTGTTAGGTGTTCACAAATATCTAATAGCAAAATTTTTTTGCAAACTACATGTTTAAATGACAATGTGATAATTCCAGGAATGTAACGAACTACATTTCATAAGTTACCATTGAATTTCTGATCAAAACTATGCAATTACAGAAACTTGCATTAAAGTTGCATTAAAGTAATGCATTACTGCTTAAAAGTAAATATCTTTAGTCTGTTTGCATTTCTGCATTTTCTGATTCATATCTCACATACAAACTGAACATTATCCTGGTGTCTTACTGCCATTTTATGGCCAATCAGGTCATATTTATTTTATTATGGGCAGTCAGACAATATTTACAAGCTTGTTTGTCGATCCATTTGTTGATAGAAACTACCAATGCAGGCATTTTTTGCACCTATTTGCTTGATGAGCAGGATTCTAAGTGTCCACAAAAGGTCAAAAGTGTCTTCCACTAAATTGAGCTGAGCTGTTAAAGGTGCCACTGTAGGCTGAGAGACAGCCATTACCACAGCTGATTGATTAGCTGCCAGCAAAGACATGTTCCTGGGGAACGAGAGAGCCACGTTCCCCTTCATCTGCATTCCCTGCTCTGTTCTGCTGGGTTGCACTCATTGTTTTCAATTGAGTTAGCAATTCAGCATAGATTCAATCAATTAAAGCAACATTGCTTCAAGCTGCCATTTGAATGGAAGTATTAAATGATCTGCCTAAGTATTTTGGCAGCATTAAACCTTGTGTGGTGTGCTTCACAAAAAATAAGGTATCAGCTAGTAATAACATCTAAGCTATTTATTTTAAATGTATTTATTTATTTTAATTTTAATTTAAAAATGAACTATAATTACTAAAAAATTATTTAAAATCATTTAAAGGTGCTGTATGTTTGTTTGTTTTTGCTAAGTTCACATTCTTGTTTCTCCGAAAAACAATTCTACAGCCAGTTATTCTACTTTGAAATGGGCGTTCCATGTCGGAATGTCTGTTTTTGCCAACCTGGTCTCATGGAAAGACGTACCTGTGGGAACGTTTTCGCGAGTCGCAAAAATACGTACCAATACGTACATATCACTGCAGTTTCCAACAGAAATGAACACTAGAGGCAGTAAAACAGCTAGCGCTTTTAATCGTTTTCATACACAGTTACGATTATGGGGTCAGATTATGGATTAATAAAGACTTGTTTTTACGTCTCCTTGCACAATGTTATGTTATGACTTCAAAACGCTTTTTACCAAAGTGCACGATTTGTAAATAAATATATTGTGGACTTTGCATCACTTGACCAGCTCCATATGTTTCGCTTTTCTGACATTACAAGCTTGCTCGGTAGCTCAGCTGGTACGGAGTTGTACTTAGGATGAGGAAACCTTGGGTACGAATCTGGGAAAAAATGAGTCATGGTAAAAGAGCTCAAAGATGAGAGATCAAAACAAGCTACAACGGCACAATTACGGATGCTTTTTTTTGTCACATTTGCTTTTGTTAACACCATCGGGTAGGTTTAGTTGTAGTGTTGGTGGTATGTTATTTTATAACGTAATGGGGCACTACACTTTTAGCGACACTCACCGGACAAATTTCAAATCAGAACTGCGGTGATTTGTATAAAAACCAAAGTTATAAAAATGTACCATATTCACGTTTATCTGCTATGGCAAAAAAAAAAAAAAAAAAAAAAAAAAAAAAATTCTTTGCAGATTGCAGATTCTACCCAACCTAAAAAAGGTAAGACATCCTTCTAAAAAGCTGGATATGACCAGAGGCATATTAAAACGTGGATAAATCAACTAATCAACTTACATTGTCAGGCTCGCCTCCTTCTATTGACAATTGTGCTTGTTCCTGTCCTCAATCTGGCAACCAGCTTAAGCTTCCAGTCTGAAAAGGAGGGGGTGGGGGAAACAACTCTCTAAAATATTTTGAATTTGGACTGCAGTACCCATTTCAACCACTAGCTGTCAATATTATATACTGCACCTTTAACAACCAACTATTTTTAAACCATTTTTTAAATTAGCATAAAGATGACATAATGTGCTTTAGCTGTTTGTTTGAGCAACAGGTTTGTTTTGGATTGTTACAATATAAGTCTTTGGTAACATCTGTATGGCCAGTTTTGTATCCTGACACAATGACAGACATGCACATCTTTCCATTTGCTTCTGAAAAAAAACATGTTGTATGTGCAGACTTAATTGATCTAATCTTTTTTTTTATTTTATTTTATTTTTTATCGATAGACATGAAGAAACAAAAAGGACACAAAACCAAAGAGACTGATATAGCAGGAAAATAAGGTATCTGGTGTTGAACAAATCAATACTGAATTGGCTTAAAGTCAGCAGCGTCTGTTAAAGCTTGCGTGGAGAACTTGTTGCAGGCTGATTTTGATCTGGCTAGCTGTGTCTAAAGAGTGTGCTGATAACAAATTCATTGCTGCAGAACCTGTGAAGTATATACCTTGGAGTTTTCCTCTTTCATCAAGACAAGACAATGAAAGGGCTGACAGGCCCTGATCTGGCTTGAAAACAGCTGAAGCAGTGGTTATGTCTCAAGACAAATGCCCTCCTGCTTGTTCAGTGGCACGCCTCTTTGCTCCAAAGAGGCTTGCCGCATGGTTTTTGTGTGTATGACAAAGAAGATCCTACCACAGACAAGCAAACACCATATCAGCAGAAAAAAGCAAAGGGTATCATGGATTACAGGGATTACTGGAGATACCACTTTGGAGTGGAGCTCAAGAGATGTAGCGCTCTTTGCTGACTCGCCAAGCCTCGTCATAAAGTGTTGCCTTCGGCACCGATCTAAAGAAGTAAATAAAACAAAAAATCCTGCCACAAGATGTTCATAGTGCAGCACAAAAGAGCAAATAACTGGGACTATAACCAATTTAAAGTGTTAGTTTGCCCAAAAATAGAAATTCTGTCATCTTTTTCCAATGCTGTTATGGGGAATGGAGCTCTCAATCTTCAAAAACTGTCAGAAACGCATAATTAAAATATCACAAAAGTGGTCCATATGGCCTGTTAAGTCTTCTGAAGCCATTTGATTTATTGAAAACATCCAACTCAAATCAATCATTTGCTCGGATATTGTGAACGTGAAGGAGCTAGCATGGGTGGCTTCAGAATAGTATTTATGATACTTTTACGATGCAATAATGTCCTTTTTTTAAACTTTAAAGCATTATTATTATTGAATGGAAAAGACACAACAATCAGTATTCTTCTGTTGTGCTCTGCAGAAGAAAAAACAACATGATAGTGAGTAAATCATAACAGAATTTTTATTTCAGGGCAAAACATTAATTATGTAGGAAGATAATCGTGTTTGTATACTAACTGAGATTGAAATGACCAACAAAACAAAGATAAATATGGTAATTAGTTTGCACATGCTCATTGGCAGGATGTTCTGTTTTTCGGTTCAACATGCATTCCTGCATCAAGTAACTGTGTTCTGTGGAAATGAAGATTGCCAAAGAAAAACAGGTAAGCACAGGGGGGAAAAAAAGAAAAGAGCAGAAAGGAAAATTAGAAAATCAGTTTGGTGGACAGAACAGATGTGCATATAGTAAGACAAGAGCCATAAATTCAAAATGCTTCTACCTATATTTTTGAAAAACTCCAGAAAAGTACCTATACATACAATTCACTGCAATGTCAAGGTGAAATGACCACTAGTGGCAGTAAAACACCAACAACTTTTATTTCTTTTTTTACACAAATTATGATTTTCCGGGGCAGATTATTGTTTTAATAAATACTTTTTTTTTTCGTGGTTCTTTGCACAATACTATGTTATGACCTCAAAACACTTTTACCATTGTGCATCATTTGTAAACTGATACATTGATATTTGCATCACATAACCAGCTCCATATTTATAGCTTTTCTGATGCTAGTAAACTTGCTCAGTAACTCACCTTGTACAATGTTGCACTTGCGATGCGGAGCACTTGGGTACAAGTCACATGAAGCACAAGCCATGATAAATGAGCTCAAAGACTTGTTGTAGACAGCTAAAATGGCATGGTTGCTTCAGCAAACACATTTTATCTAACGCTGGCTTTTCTGTGTTGGGGCTTAGAGTAGGTAGAGTACATTATTTTCAAATGCGATAGAACATTAACCTTTTAGCACCACTCGCTAGACATTTTACTACCAAAATGTCACGATACGTGGAACGACCAACAAAATAAAATGCTGCCAGATTCATGTTCATCACGGTCATCACACTTTTAATGCAACTCACTTGACATTTCACTTTGAAAGTGTCACAAAATGTGCAAGAAGCAACATAATATAATTTTCCAGAAATGCTGCCACAGGCACGTACTTCCGAGTGAGGCACGTATCTACAGTGAGGTTGAGTTGCATATGTTACTGTGTGCATTGTGTGTTTTCCTAGCTTATTCCCTCTTTCCCTGTTTTTTCCCCATTTAGGGAGAGCCTGATTGAATAGGATGAAATGGGCAGCTCCGTCTCATTTCGTGTCTTTTCCATATGGGTGGAGATCTGTGACTTCATCATCCACTCGCAGAGATACAATTAAGCTTGTCACATCTGATTGCTTAAAGCCAGCATATTCACTCACCGAGACACAAGCGCAATCAGAATACATCTGACTCAGAAATAAATAATGAAACTGCTCCTCTACACCCTAATTTAGAATTTTTATAGTGTGATTTTGACAAGTAGCATTTGATTTTCATATGCACTATATTGGCAAAACAATATGGATCACTTAGATTTGGCTAGGCCCCGTTCCAGTAAAGAATGAATACATTTCATTGTTTTACTTTTATCCCAGACCTAAATTTTCAATCTTAAAATATGAAAATTTTTCAAAAGTTAGTGTACTTGTTTACTAAGGAGACAACGGTGTCTTTTAAAGGCTTAGTTCACCCCAAAATGAAAATTCTGTCATTAATTACTCACCCTCATGTCGTTCTTTGGAACACAAATTAAGATATTTTTGATGAAATCCGATGGCTCAGTGAGGCCTCTATTGCCAGCAAGACAATTAACACTTTCACCCAGAAACAGTTCATGTGACTTCAGTGGTTTAACCTTAATGTTATACAGGGTTTCTGCAGGTTTCATCAAATCTAATTTAATGCTTTTAATGCCTTTTTAATGCCAATTTTTAAATTTGTAATGCCATATATACATATGACATCATCTATCGACTTTTAACTAATATATATATATATATTATTCGTTAAAAGTCAATAGATGACGTCATATGGTAATTATAATATTCATTATGTCATTAAGTTGCATTCCCATTCTGCCAAGTGTCAGCCCTTTAGATTTGTTTGCTTCTCTGCTGCTACTCTTTGTGCTCACATAATGTATTTTAATGCAGCCAAAATCCCAATAAAACAATTTAATCTATTTATTTTTCTTTTTTGTTGTCAGACAATGTGAAATAGTGACTGAAACGTGGCCCATTAAGACTACATGCAGGGCTCGACATTAAGCATCGTCATGTGCTTGTCCTATGGAGAAGTAAATTGGGAAAAAATGGGATTTTTGTGTGGTGTAAATATAAATTTATTCTGAAGCAATATTCTTTCATTCACAATATTCTTTCAGAATATTGCAGCTTTGACATATATGATTTTATCTACCTATAAAGGGCATCCCCCCCAATCTAATTAAATGTATGATTCATCTTTCATTTTAAATTCTTAAATTTGATCAATAAATTTAATTAGAATAACAATAATAACATTATAGGGCTGTTACCAATCAAATTAAAAAATTTACAATAATAAAAAAAATACAACTGCATTAAATTATGCTATGAGATTGTTTTAAATATTTTTTTGAAAATACAAGAAATGTTGGGGTGAAAATGATAGGAAACCGCCAGTAGGTGGCGGCAAGTGACCGTCTTAATAAGTGAGTCATTCATTCAAATGATTCGTTCAAACGGCTGATTCATTCAAGAATGAGGCAGCTGTTTATGAATGGGTCACTGAATCATTGACTCAACCGATTCGTTCAAAATGCTGAATCACTCAAAAACACTGTAAAAAAAAAAAAAAAAAAAAAAACACGGTTGAGTGTTGCTGCAAGATGCGCTATGGTTCTGCTGTGATATTTATTTGGAACTATTTTCGCTGCTGAAGCAGAACAAAAACAGTCAAGATTCCTTCTAAAATGTAAGTGACTTAATATTAACTACTTAGGCTATTTATTAACTGCTGTATGAAATCAGTGTCACGTTTACAATCGTAATGGTATTAAGGAAGACAGCACTATTGGTCGTGTGATGTTGCTTAACTGTATCATGTGTTATAAATATAAAAACTCCACATTTTCAATTTTTACCGCAGTATTTAACAGAGTTTCTTGTGTGTGCTGCGCTTATTTGTTTCTATTTCTCCTGTTACCGTCAGTTCATTATACATTATATAACCCATTATTATCCACTATCGATCGCCACTTGCAATAAATATAATAAATGAACAGAGCAGACACAGATAGAGGTGCACCTGCGGCAGGAAAGCAAGATCTCGTGTTTGTGCGGCAGTACTGGAGAGTATACTTGGGCCGCTGTCCAAAACAGCGTTACGGCAATTTTGCACCGGCCGGAGGCAACCAAACTGGTTCCGCGTGTGTATCACACCAATGTTCATATTTTGCGACAGACAGCAAATCAAAGTTATTAATTATGAAGGCTATATTCAAAATAAACCGGTAGTATTATTTTTCTTCAAAACTATCTAAAATTTTGAATGCCTGTAGGAATCAAATTGAATGACTTTTAATGCCTTTTAAGGCCTTAATTTTCGCAAAATCCATTTAATGGCTTTTAATGCTTTTTAATGCCCCGCGGAAACCTTGTTATAAAGCGACGAGAATACTTTTTGTGTGCCAAAAAAACAAAATAACGTCTTTTCAACAATATCTAGTGATGGCCGATTTCAAAACAATGCTTCAAAGCTTTACGAATCTTTTGTTTCTAATCAGTGGTTTGGAACGCCAAAGTCATGTGATTTCAGTAAATGAAATCGGCCAATACTAGATATTGTTGAAAAGTCATTATTTTGACGCACAAAAACTATTTTCGTCGCTTTATAACATTAAGGTTGAACCACTGTATAATCACATGAACTGTTTTAAATATGTTTTTAACTGTGATTTAAATGAACAATGTGAAAAATATTGCTTCATGCTGAAGAAACTTCGGTTATACACTTTATTTTAAGGTGTCCATGTTACAGTGCATAATTTATAGTTATTAGTAACTACATGTAACATCTGTAACAAGGACACTGAAATAAAGTGTTATGATATTTCCATATATACGTATACTTCCATATATATATTACAATATATTCCGGGTCATGGCACCACATAACAGAAACGTAAGGCCGATTCTCTGGAAAACACTTATGTTCAGCTCGGTTCCCCATGCCACTTAAGCTCTCTAACATAATGCTTGTTATGTGCACATTTAATCTACGTTTGTTGTTCCCTTGTCACTTGCAACCTGCATTTTTGTTATTTATGCTAATAAGTCACCTGTTTGTGTCTCTAAGTCCCTATTTGTCATAAACTCTGTGTTTATTATGAGGTTGTCAATAGTTTTTTTTTTTCAAGGCTTAATTATGCCTCATTATGCTAATTATGCAACATTACAGGACTCATGTTGTCTGTTGGATGGATTAACAAGTATGAATCATTAAACATCCCTTGGAAACGCAGCTAAAATACCTTGCACGTATAAACCTGAGAAATCAACAGCTTCAAATAAACCGTCGGCTCTGCTGCCAGAGCTTGAGCTCACCGTGTCAGTGACTGGATGAGTACCAGATAAAGAGCACTGCTAATGGCCCACTAGACTGTGCTGGAAAAGGACAGGAAGGAGATGTGGCCTGCGTGACCCAGCCTCAGAGCTCTTCTCCTGGATGCTGATTAGTTGGCTCCCCTCTCTGTGCTTCAGCCTGTCAGGGGTTCCGCTGAGCCAGGTCTTTCCGGGGCCTCCAGGGACCCCGTGGAGGGGAATATTTGTGCTGCTGCAGGACCCACTAATCTTTTGTTCGCTTCTTGCAGCGAGAGCGGGAGGTGGACGTGGTCTTTGGCATGTATGATTTGAGACTCGTCTCACCGATTGGGGATCAGGCAGGACTAGTGCTGCCCTCTGAGTCTCTAATTCAGTTTTTGGATGAGACAGCAAGGCCATTTGGACTATTTGGATTACTAGGAGGCTTTACTGGGAGTGCTTTATATCTGAAATAAAAGTGAAGTTGTGACTGACAGCTGGAGTATAGCATTAATATTAAGTCTGTCAATCAATTCACAATGGATTAATTGATGAGGCTACATATGTCAGTGTTTGCTGAGAAGAGTTTTAAAATTGCTCTCAGTGTGGTTTGGTGACTCACAATGAATTGTTCCAATAGAAGAAGATGCCCTTATTATGGAATTTATGTTGATAATTAATTAATCACATTAACTTAATGTGTTTAATTGAAAGCTCTAATCAAGATATATAGTATAATTTCATTTAATTAGTGTTGTGATGGCCTTAAATGATACTGGCTGGGTTTCTTGAAGCACAAAGTGTCAAGTACATAGTTTACTGCATGTTTTTTTAAAAGTGTTATCCAAGTGTTTTTCAAAAGTTATAAAATTAATTAAGACATATGTGTAAAATAAAGTGAAATTAAGCTAAATATCACTTTTTTTTTTAAATTGTGCATCATCTCCAAGACATTAAACATTACATACATACATAATCTTTCTGCATAAATTGGTCCTAAAGTTTTATCTTTAACCAAGTTAAATAAACACAGTGTGCCTAAACACATGACACACACAATGTTTGTTTTCATGTTTTTAGTGAACATATTCAGAGTGCAGGACAGAAAAAAAATAAATAAATAAAAATAATGTGAATCCCAAGGCTAAATTCTTCTTCAAAAGCTAATTGGAGTCAGAAGTCAGCTAAGCTGGAGTGCAAGCAATGAAACAAAATTGGAGCTTCTCGTCTAAGCCATGTGGCATTTTGAGCTTGCTAAAAAAAAAAAAAAAAACATGGCATGAAATGAACCATGACTCAGAGCAGCTAAAATTAAGGATAACAAGCTACTTAATTTCTTTGTTATTCCATTGTTAAGATGATCTTTAGAGTATGGTTTGCAGTGTCAGCAAGTGCCATAATGTGTATTATATAAGGACTCGCTCATAAAATAAAATTCTTCTACTAAACTGCCTAAGCTGTCTAAAAGAGCTTGGAAATTTTGCCAGAGACAAGTTGGGAAAAACATAAGGGTGAGTAGATTCCTTTAAGTGAGTTACTACTATGCATACATGATAAAGCATTTTCTATAAGAATATTTAGAAACTCATGCTTAAGAACGAATGATTCATGGGATGTTTTAATCTAAAGGACAGTTAACAAGAGGATTATCTCATGCCCATAAAAGAAGACTTGAATATTCATTGACACTCTAGTGAATATTGCACTCATGTTCTAATTCTATTGTAATTCTCTCCCATTTTGCAGGCCCAGCATATCTGAAGCGTACAGAATATTAATTGCTCATGCTTGGATGAATTAGGAGTACCTCCGTGACTTCTGCCATTTCCTGATCATATCCCAATTGTAGTCATTTGTCTACATACTGCAGGCAAGCGTGATTAATTAAGTTTTAGTCCTTTGATGGGAGATTACTCAATTTATTAATTAGTAGAGAGCTCGGAGTGTCATTTACCTTACATAAGGTACTATATGTGGCCATATTTTTCACATTCTTTACAGTTTCTTGTCCCATACAGTGAGATAGAGTGGTCAGTAATGTCATAGCAAATCTATTGTAATCTTTCCTACTGTCATAGACTCTGTAACTCACTGTAAATGTCATAAAGACATAGAATACTTGTTACTGAATTTATTCACCCCCTTGGCATGTTTTGTTGTTGCAAAGCAATGAATCACAGTAGACTTAATTTGGCTTTTTTTCCAAAGGAAAAGCAAATAATTAATTATTAATGTTAAGTAACACATTTCATAAGTATTATGAAATCAATAGAAATAGCTACCCAGCTAACAGAAATATACTCTAAGACTGTTTGCTAATGTTCCCATTAAATTATGAAAATGTAAATTCTGAATGTTCCCTGAATGTTCAAAACGTCCAGTTTTTTTAAATGTTAAACATTTAAATTTAAAAAAAAATTTCCGCTTTGGTTATGCAAACATTAAGGGAACATTCCATTTATTATGGGAACATTACTTTTGAATGTTCTCTGAATGTTCTTAAACAAATAGTAACATTTAAAAAATAACATTAGACGAATATCCAACTAAAACGTTAAAAAAGAAGGTTCCATGTTTTGTACTAGCATTTTGAGAACTAGACTAGATAACTTTGAACGAACATTCTATTAACATTACTTGAAGAACATTTGTTCATAACCTTAAGAAGAACCTTGCCAGAACGTTAGCCGATGCTATGAGAATGTACCATGTTAGCTGGATAAGGTGATCACTCGTGTGAGGTGAAGGGGTTTCAACTGTTACCCGGGTGCTTCATCGGTCACAGCTGTAAAGGAGAGAAAATGTGTTAAAAAATGTCATATCACATCTCGGCTACAGTTTGCCAGAAGGCATGTGGGAATCTCTAAAGCCTGCTGAGGCTCTGAAGCCTTTTTATGGTCTGTTGTGACCAAAATGGCTGTCCACTCGCAATCTCCATGCAACCTGGCTGAGCTTTAATAATTTTGGGGAAAATCTAAATGGCAAGATGTGCAAAGCTGACAAGAGAACTATCTATGCAGACTCAAATTTGTAATTGTTGCCAGGGGTGCATCTACTGAATTATACTTGAAGGGAGTAAATACTTTTGCAAACATTTTCTTTGTAAAAAAAAAAAAAAAAACTGTAATAAATTTTGACCAAAGTTCCATACAAAGCCACATCAGAACTGTTACACAGAGCAACACAATGGTGTTTTGTTCTTGAATGATTCAGTGTTGTTGAACAAATCATTCAGTGAATAATCCAGTGATTCAGATAGCCACTTGTTTCATTTCGTTTTGTTTCTGAATGAATACACATTTTTAAACAAATCAGTTGAATGAATGATTCAATGACTCACTCCTAAAATCTTTTTTTTTTTTTCCTAAATGAATAAGCATTCTTTAATGAATCGATTGACTGACTCATTTAATGTCACAAGACAGTCAGTTGTTTAGTTACTGAATTAATAAGTTGTTTGAGTGAATTAGACGAATGAACAATTCATTGACTCATTCGTACAGACAGCTGGCGTAACAATGTAACCTGCAGAAAGAAAAACTGACTAAAATTGACTAATTTTATGGTAATTTTATATCTTATTTTTTGTTTCTCTAAAGTTTGCAACAACATGAGAGTGAGTACATTATTATTATTATTATTTATCTATTTATTTTTTTTCATTTTTTTTTTTTTCATTTTTTGTTTGCATATTCTAGACAAGACGTTTATTTAAAAGACTTTACAACTTGTGAAATCATATCCCTGTATCAGAGCATTTTGTTACAAAAAGACTAGACGCAATTTACAATTTTGTAATGTGATCCAAGAGCAAAACACCATTTACATGACATCCTTTTTTCTTTTTCTTTTTTTTTGCCCCAGCAGCATCCGCTGTCAGTATTCAGGCTTTGCTTTGGCTCAGCAACACTCCTTTGAAGTTAAAGCCATTTCAATCCATCTGTCTCTGCACACAAAATAACAATAATGCAGTCATTAGCATAAAACCCAACTACCATCCGTCACTCTCTCAAGGTTATTACTTCAGCACATGTCCCATATTATTTGCCATTTACAATATGTCAGTGCGCTGATTGTGTTGTAATAATACCATTGGATTGCCAGTTGCATGACAACAGAAGTGCTTCATAATTGAATTTTTTGGCAAGACACTATCAAGTCACTGCTAGAAACGAGCAATTAATCAGTATTACAGGGGAACATGACACATAACTCGCTGGGGAAAATGTGCGCTCAGAAGATGGGTGGAAGAGTTTAGCTGATGAAGACGTTGCAGTACTTCTGTAAAAAAAATGCCATGGAAACAGCTGCTGCAATTTGCTCTTTTATAGACAGTGTAAATGGCCTAAACGTCCTATTATGCTTACAATGAACCAGTTGTAAGCCAGGTTCAGATAAGGCTTTATTACTCCCTTCACAATATTCTAAAGCTTGATATTAAACAAGTCCCTCACCATTAGTTCAGAACAATTTATTAGGTCCAAATGTCAGTCACCAGTCCTCATCATGTTTGGCTTTCTAATTTTCAGATAAGGTCAAAGATATTACTTGGATTGCCACTGATTGTGAGTGTCTGAGTTCAGCTAAATATGCTTTGTGTTGGAAAATGAACTTGTTGATTGCTGTGGCTTTAAGGCTATGGATGTTTCACATACATTTCATGTGCAAAAAGCAATTTTATGGAGCATGGAGTGGGTTTTTTGGAAGTGTGAACGTTCGTCTTTTTTATGTATTTTCAATTTAAGGACCATAACATCTTTATAGTCCAAACATAGCTTTAATGTGAATGGTTGTTCATTTTATTAATGCTTCGAGGGGAGGTATTATTGAATTTCCACACATGTGCTTACTGCTTGTTTGTGGCATATAAAGTCTGATCAATACATTTAGTGGTTTTTTTTTTTTTTTAGCAACTTTTGAAACTCAAACTTTTTTAAAAAAATATTGTATACACATTTGGTATTATTTTCCAGAAATATGTATTTGTAATAATGTTTTGCCTGATAATTAACTTAATGTTCACACTCATAAATGCCACCCACTAACATATATACATTTCTAATTATTCTCAGTAACAGATGGTTTCATAAACAGGTGACATAACAAAAATAGCTTTTATATGCCCCGTAGGGTCATCTATCATGTGTAAATCATTTTTAATGTCTATAAATTCCATATGGACAACATATGCAACATGAAGCCATGACTGTATTGATTTCTAACTCCCAATGCAATATCATATTGCCTCTGCCGGGCTTGACAGCTGTGTCAAATGGAAAACACACACACTTGTTCTGTTGCTTGATGTTACATTGACCAGCCGATTAATTGCATTGACCTCTTTAATATGCTAGCTGTGATGTAAATGGTTTGCTCTCTGGGTGCCTTTAAAAACAGTATATCTTGTATAACGCAGAGCATGACAGCTTTATTAAAATGGAAATGCAACAAGTCAAACGAATCTTGTAAAGGTTTAAACAGTTCATTTTATTAAGCGTCTTGTCACTGATTTGTCCCAGATGTAAGTATGAATATCAAAGGGTCTTTTCCTCTTCAGAAAGGTCAACAAATGTAAATGAAATCAATTAAGTCTTGCCAGTTTTGGGAAATGTTGGGAAATGACTCCTGACTGTAAATTTTCTTGGTTGGTTGGGTTTTTATGTTTTATGGGGACATTCCATAGACATTTTGATTTTTACTTTACAAACTGTATATTATGTCCTCTACCCCTACCCCTAAATCTACCCATCACAGAAAACTCTCTCTCTCTCTCTCTCTCTCTCTCTCTCTCTCTCTCTCTCTCTCTCTCTCTCTCTCTCTCTCTCTCACTCACACACACACACACACACACACACACACACACACACACCCACACCCACTTGTGTACACTATGGTTTACGGGGACTCTCCATAGACATAATGGTTTTTATACTGTACAAACTGTATATTCTATCCCCCTATATTACCCCTACCCCTAAACCTACCCACAAAAAACTGTCTGCATTTTTTGAATTTCAAAAAAACACTGTTTAGTATGTTTTTTAAGCCATTTGATTTACAAGGACACAGGAAGTGTCCTCATAAACCATATATAGAAGAATACACACACACAAAATCATCATACAAGATAAATTAATTGAAGTGTACGAAAGTGCATTAAATTTGTAATACCAAGTTTTTATTGAAAGATGTAGGTACTATATATATATATATATATATATATATATATATATATATATATATAAAACCCTCAAATCCTGCTGGAGGCACATGAAACAGTAGAGGTAAAAATCAAAGCTTTCTGTGAATGCAATGTCCATGTGTCTGGGCTATTCAGCTGCTGTAATGGTGGACACTGGCCTCTGATTTCCCTGGGGTATGAAAGCTATCATATCATTCAAGCTTTCCTTTCAAGTTTGTATTCCAGTTCTGATGGGCAACCTGGAACAGAGACACATTTGATGTTGACATTTAAAGCTTCCCAGAACTGGAAATTCTCACTATTTACTGGTATGTTGCAACATGGTGTTATTATGAATTATTCTTTTCACAACACTTTGTAAAGACAGGTAATGGGTGTTGCATTTAGCCACCATTTCAGCTATTTTGCAAGTATGTCATAATTAAGGATAGAGATGTGACATTTTACAAAAGACTTTCACTGATGAATGCCCACACTGTGCAAAAGGTTGCATCTACAAAATTCATTTCATAGCTATACAGAACACCTTGTAATATCCTGGACACAATGAGAATCTTTCTAAAATACTTTCAGAGGGGGTCGACTTTGTAAAAGGATTATT